>NW_003314352.1:119309-175953 GCF_000143415.4 Selaginella moellendorffii
GATCTCAAGATTCCATTTGATATCATTGTCTAATTCTATGTTAAATAGAAACCATCAACTTTGATAAACTTTAATTTAAAATTATTAAGAATTTCAATACATCAATATGACTATATAAAACACAAGAGAGGCTTGAATTTAGATTAAGATAATGTTAATAAATTATGACCTAAATGTTCTTTTAGCAAAAGAGTAATGGTTATAACTACTTTTCATTGGAAGTAACCTAGTAATAGTTTTTTTTTTTCTCACAATGGAAAAAGTTTAAGACAAAAGGCCACACATTAATTCTGCCTTTATCTCCACCTAGAGCACTTCATTGTGCCTGCACTTAGTGTTTCTAAGCATTATATAGAAGGGTAGAAGTAGTAGATAAATCATTGCTAACTTCAGTATTCTACAGTGGTGATAATATCTTTTAACAACATTCAAAGTTGAAGCTTGAGAAAGTAAAGGAGGATTGTTTCTCTATTCATCTAAAGGTACATGTGCAACTTAGTTGGATATTTCAAAATTTTCCACAGCTGTATCTCAATCTAGCATTAGTCGACATGAAGAATGAAATGTTGGAGATGCTACCTCTTAAAAAAAGTGGTGCAACCTTTCCTTTTTCATGCATAAGCTTGATGTTTTCCACAAGATTTTTCACTAGAGACTGATTGATGGACAAGTTTTTAAAGGCTTTAAAATGTGAAAGAAGTTAGTTGGTTCTCTAAGGCTTTAGTTGCCTGATATATTATTCTACTTAGACTAGAGTTTTTGAGAAGGTTATGAAGTGATTTAGTTTGGGAATAAGGATTTTGGCTCCTATACTTAGGAAGGCTGGTGCAACTAGATGAGAATGTTCCCTTATTACTCTTTTGTAGGTCTGAAATTTGACTCACTCATTTAACATCCTACCTTTCAGATGTAGCCAACTAAACTAAACGAAAATATTGAGATATTAATCTTAACATGTGGTATAGTCCCCTAACTAACTAACAGAGTTGGACTTGAAACCCTTCAGATACCAAAAGTAAGTTTTTGAATTTAAACTTTTCGAGAGATCACTCTACTTAATACTACTCAAACTTAAAGATGTTTAATCCCAAATATCCTAAGACCCTTAACTAATTGGAAATAAAGTGCATTTTTGTTCATGAGCCTTTTCTCTTTATATTGGAACTTTAGATTGTCTATAGTCATTCTTTTTAGTTGCTTACACCTTTTTAGTACATAAAGAATATCTTTAATAGCTATTTAAAAACTCTAGTTAATTTATGTAGCAACAATAAAATAGCAAAACAACCTTTTTATTGCATTATTTCCAGTGCCTCCTATGCCTCCTTAAATATATGCTCATTAAATATTGTAAAATAAGAATGTGTAAGAAGTCTATAAAAGCTAGGGGATCCTTCTATTATCTAATGCAATAGATGAGATAAATGCCATAAAATTTGGAGAGGCAAGCTATGAGGGATAGATGGGATGCTTCAAAGGAAATAAGATCCATAATTTCTATCATAAACTCTACTTTGAAGAGATTGCATATAAATCACAACCAGTAAAAAATTAGTATAATTCCCTTTCTTTTTTTAGAGAAGAAATTTTTTTTATTACACAAACATTAGAGCTATGGCTAAATGTGCAAATAAAGTGACTTTTTATGTTGCTCTATTCCTCAAGCCATTTAGTACATATAATTTTAGATTCTAAGAAGTTCTAACACTTTTTATATAATAATGATATTAAAGAAATAGAGGTTCCCATTAGCTACTGTTGTTGCTATAAAAGATAATGAGAAAGGAAATAAGTTATTAGATTTAAACTAGTCTGTTGGCAAACTATAATGTTTTATGAGGTCAATTTCTTCATAGTCAATTTCCTTACTTTCCATAGTTTTAGTTGTGTCCTTGTGTATTTTAAACTCATGCAACTATTATACATGTTTAAATGAATGCAATGTCTTCGTACTGTTAAAATATGTTGTACAGCACAATACCTCTTTTGGCAGAAATGTCAAAAATTTTAACCATTTTAAAGAGTTCTGCAACTACTTTTTGGGTTCTATAAATTGTTTTCTAGAATTTGAATATTGTAAAGGAGTGATTATGGAGGGGGTAATTGTTTTGTTATATTTTGTTTCATAATACATATTATCATATTTTAACCCTTAAATGTGCTCTCAATAACTTGTTTATAAAGTCTCCTCTCTTGAAACAAAAAGAAGTTGCTGCTAGAGTTAATATAGGCATCCTACATTAATAAAGTATTACCTTATTCAACTTGATTATATTGAATTTATAAAACATTTTAAAACTTGAATTTCTTTCTTGTTCTATAAGCTTTATAAATTATTGCTCCACATTTCTACCATAAGCTTGGCTTTACATATGATCTCCACCATAATGGTTGTATAAGTTTAATCCTATAATCAGTCATAACTGTTTCACCCAATTCATGAAAATTGATCAGGAAGAAGATTAAAAAGAATGGATGATCTTTATGTTATAGTACTATAATGAGCGTATTACCTAAGCAGGGTAACATGTATATACATGAGAAAATAAGCAGCAAAAAGCAAAAATTGACAATTGATAACACATCAAAGTAATATATATTAGAATCCAACAATAAAATTGGATTAAGAAGAATTTAGCATAGAGGAAAAAATCAATCTTTATGTGGCTAATGAAAAAATATTTAAAGCTAATATAACCATTTTTTCCACATATTGTAATCCTAATAATTTTTTTATAGATTCCTAAATTCAAATATAAAAACCTTGCTCTTTTAAATATATAAGGATAATTCAAATTAAAAAATCAATAAGTGGAAATATAGATACAAATTTTTATTATTAAAAATATTAATAATTAAAATATATGAGATCCAATAGCTATAATGCCATATACTTATATTAGCATTAATTGATATGCACATTTTTGTATTCCATTTCCATATTCAATGCACTTATATTGGTGGAGATGAGAGGTAGCTTTGTCCTTAAGGAGTGTTTGGATTTGGGATTTTAATTTAGATTTAACTTTTACATTGTCTAGATCCTCCTTTCCTTAGCTTTCTCAACTTCTTTTCTTTTTCTTTTTCTTTTTAACTTTGGAGTAGCAGTTGGTGCAGTTGCTTGATGCTATGTAGTTATAATTGAACAATCAAACTCAATTGATGGCAGCATTCATAGCACATGCTACAACTCATCCTACTCTTACTGCCAATCCTTGTGTTCAACTGAAGTTTTTCTGTAAGAGTCATGGAGATAATATATACCATTAGTTTGATCATTTTACGATGATTGTCACACATTATTTTTAGGATGATGTTTAGCATTTGCGTGAGTTTCCCATGTATCTCCAAGGGACAGCACTGAATGGTTTGAGAGTAGCCACTCATGAGGATTGGAGCATTCTCTAGTGAATTTGTAGGTGGTGTTAATTGTTCTTAATCCCTTTATAAAAAATATTTTAGTTGTTACACATGCACAATTTCTGGAGGATTGGCTTATTGGTTATCATGCTAAACCTCATAAACTTGTGGTCCAACTTGCCACAACACCCAATACCGTCCCTTCCACTGAGCAAGGAGTTATAAATTTGGGGAAACAAATTAACACCAAATCATCCATTTTGTACTCTATAAGTGTTTGGCAGACTTTTCTTGGACCAATGGAAGGATGCTTATTAAATACTAAATGTAAGCTCTTAAGTTTTGGACTTCTTGGGCACCTAGCCCAATACTATTCAAACCTAAAGACACTTAACCCTAAGTATTCTAAGACCCTTAACCATTTGGAAAAAGGGGTGCACTCTTGTTCATAAGCTCTTTCCCTTTATATTTGAACCCTTATAGATCGTCTCTTGAGTCGTTCCTTTTGGTTGTTTACAATCCACCACACTTCTTTACAAGTTCATGCCCTCGTGAATGGAAGTTGAGAGCCACAGCTCTCTTGAGAGCCCCGCTCTCTTGACACTCTACCCTTTGGGTCGAGCCCAGCGAAAGTAAATTGAACCTGCTAGATGTCAATCAACATGTGGTGCGATTCCCCTAGCTAACTAATAGAGTCAGACCCGAGACCTCTCTAATACCAAATATAAGCTTTTAAGTTTTAGACTTCCCAGGAGGTCACCCAACCTAGTCTTATTCAAACCTAAGGATGCTTAACCCTAAGTATCTCAAAACCCTTAACCATTTGGAAAAAGGGGTGTAATCTTGTTCATGGGCTCTTTCCCTCTATATTTGAAGCTTTATGGATCGTCTCTCGAGTCGTTCCCTTTGGTTGTTTACACTAAACCCAAAACCTAGTATCGGTAGTTTGGCAATCACAAATGTAAACTTAATTATGTTGGTAAAATTAGACCACGATAATATAGGAATTTATATGGTGAAGCATTAACAAAACTTTACACCCTTGTGATATACATATACTAAAGATATAGCAAATAATTATCCCAATCCAAATGCTGAAAGTTTAAATACTTTGCGATCATCCCTCTGAAAGTCTAAATAAAACCATCTGACTGTGGATGATAAGCATTTGTGAAAGTGTGGCATAACCCTAATCGATATGTTAAAATGCAAAAATACCTCAACCATAAATGTGGGACCATTATTCGAAAGAATTGACTTTGGATAGGAATGTTAAAACACCATTTGATTGAAGGGGAAGTAAGTTGCAGATACACCAGTAAGAACTCTAATTTCCACCTAGTGAGGCAAGTAATTAAAAGCAATAATGATATACTCACTGCTAACAATTGACTGTGGAAAAGACCTATCATATAAAATGCCACCAACTCAAATAGGTAGGAAATTGTAATTGACTTCAACCCTCCTTTTGTAACAAAAGTGAGAGTATTACAAATTTGGCACTAAATATAGTTATGTAAATATTGGATAACATCACGTTGCATCTTCAATTAAGAGAAAGATCTATGCAGCTCTTTAGTCATACAATGATGTCCCATATGCCTACATAAAATAAATAAATCATGATAAGTGTGGAAAAAATATGAAATAAAGATTGAAAGCACCACCAGCCATAATAATCATCAGAATCCGTCCTTACAAAATAGAGAAGGTCATCTTTAAGACATCAAAGCTCTTAAATAATTTAAGCCAACTTTAGAATGTGCACCATGTTAATATCATTAAATAATTTGCTGCACATGCATGCAGCAATGCTCATAACAAAGAATACTGTACACATTTGTCCACCACATTGCTGGCTTTGATAAAGAAACACTGGAATAAAAAAAGCAGAGTCAAACATCTGGAACATCTCTAGTAAGTTTGATATCTTTTAGAGCAGGAGGGCTTTGATACCACAACAAATCCTCACATATCAGGTTACCTTGCCCTCGCACCAAAACAGCAAGGTTGAAGAAAATCTTATGCACTTCTCCTATTTGATTTTGGATCTCTCTCTCTCGTTCCTCGATGATGGCTTCATTGAATATAAGGTCGTTCTCCAGACGCAAAACATCTTGCCTGGATCAATCAGCCAGTTCAGAGATGAAGGAAGAATGGACGGAGGGTGGATACGCTTCTTCCCATTCGGCACCTTTCTTCTGGACTGCTTGAAGCAGAACTGTCTGGAAATCTCTTGCAAGCTTTACATCCGGCCTGTATCATCGATCAATGAATAAACATCCAGAATAAAAGAAGAGAAGATTATGTTACACTCATCTTAAGTCAAGGATTTTGATTCGTTTTCTCTCTCGTCCAGTCACAAATTGCGGCAACAAATTGGGAACATGACCTCGAATGCGTTGAAGGAAGCAAGCAAAGTCGACCAGTGTTCCAGGACTTGCGGACACTCATGTTGATTTGGAAAACGAGCAGTGCCTCAAGACCTGGATGAGTCTGAAGACGAACAAGCGATGGTGGAGATATATGATGTTAGACCCGATGGTTTCCTTCCCCTAGGTACGTACAGTACATCAACTATAGCTAACTGTTTTCAGCCAACGGGAACCCTCAAGTACCCGAACCCTTTACCTCTTGCAAGCCTATGGTGATGGACCTTTGTTTTCTTTTTCCGAGTTTGTGGTTTGAGATTTAGTGGCTTTTGATCAGGAAAAGAACCTCAAGCTTGTTTGTAAAGTCGGCTCTTACAAGTTTGTGATAAAAAACGGGGACATAAAAGAATGGTTTGTAAACGGAAAGAATGACGCTATTGTAGTTCCTGTTGGAGGTCAGATACAAAAAGCAGAGGGGTGTTTGGCATTTGACACGAGCTTTTCTCTTTTCAGAAATATGTTATGCTGCTACTGGCTTGGATATCATGTAACTTATTTCGTTTTTTACCTTTGAACTGCCAGGACAAGTTAGTGTGCCCACAATCTAAACTTCTTTCTGAAGTACAAGGAAGGACAGCTAAATTTCCTTATTCTCTTTGGAGTACCTGAGATAAAGAAGAGCAAACTGCACCAGCTATACCAAGACAAACACAAACAAGAAACCAAATACTACGAAGAGGAAATGCTAGAGTGAAAATTCAGAAGAAAAGCTTGGTTGTGTGATTCTATGCAGCGAACGTGGAATTATATACACAAATGGCTGGCGGCTAGCCTTGCAGGATGAATCAACGCGAGAGCACCGAGGTGGTCTCTCGGTCAACCCCGAAGAATACCTGGTCCGAGTGGACGAGAGTGCTCCAAACTGCTGCTGTGCTGATTGGAAGGAGCAAGTCTTGTACTGGGTGAGTCTAATAACGTCTACATGCTCCTTTTCTATCGACACAAGATCTGATCAAACCCTGTGATGGTTTCGTCAAAGGCTCGGATTGATGTCTTTTTTTCAAGTCGTCATTTTCTTTCATGTTGAAATGTCCACTAAGTAAAGTTAAGAAGCGTGGCCGACCTGGATCCCCTCTCACCGTCCTCCTGGATGATACAAGCACTCAGCAAGCTCAGCCTCGACATGAGATCATCGCAGCCTGCAAACTTGATCTCGATTAGTTCCTCCGCCTCAGCAAGCCACCCCGACCTCGCGAACAGGTCCACCAGGCACCGGTAGTGATCCAGCTTCACCTCCATCCCCCTATCATCTCTCATGGACCGAAAGTTGGCGAGGCCCTCGCCAAGCAACCCCGCATGGCTGCAAGAGAAGAGCACGCTGAGCAAAGTCACCGAGTCTGGAGCCAGTCCCACCTGGTCCATAGCCCACAAAACTTCGAGCGCCTGCCTCGCGAGGCCCAGCTCCGCGTAAGCTCCGATCATGGAGTTGAAGCTCACCGCGTTCCTCTCCTCCATCCCGTCAAACACTGCCCGGGCTTGGTCCACAGCGCCGCACCTCCCATACATGGTCACCAGCGCCGAGCCGACCATCAAGTCCGAGTAGAACCCCATGGCTAGAACTCGAGAGTGGAGCTGGCGTCCCGCTCGCAAGCTCGCCGTCGTAGAGAATCCCCCAAGCAAGCTCACGAACGTCAGCTCGGTGGACCTCACCCCGTCCTGGTCCATCTGCCGGAGGATCGCCACGCAAGTCACGCTGTCACGCTGCTGGGCGAAAGCTGCGATGAGCGCGTTCCAAGTCGAGCTCTCCCTCCACACCATGGAGTCGAACACCTGCTTTGATTCCGCTGGGCTCCCACACTTGCCGTAAGCGTCCACCAGTGCCGACTTTAGGCAGTCGTTCTCCAGTCCGTCCTCGACAATCCTGGCATGAACTCTCCGGCTGTGTTCCAGGTCCCCCAGACCCGCAAAGGCGTCGACCACGCTCACGAAAGTCACCTCGTTGGCTCTCACGGGCATTCTCTCGTAGAGCTCGACGCACTCCCGGTACAGTCCCTGCTGAGCGTAAGCTGCTATCAACGCGTTCCAGGAGACCACATCGTTCTTCGAGGAGATCTTCTCGAACACCATCCTAGCAGCGCCAAAGTCAGCACACTTCCCATACATAGTGACCAAAGCCGTCGCCACCACCAAGTCTCGATCAAAGCCTTCTTCGACCACACGGCTGTGGACTCGCTTGCACTCTCTCGGGTCCAGCAGCCCAGAGCACGCACTAATCACGTTCACGTAAGTCACAAAGTTGGCCTTCACACCGTCCAAGTCCATCTTCCGGAAGAGAGCAAGTGCCCCGCTGTAGTCCCCGTTGACGGCAAATGCAGCGATCGCAATCGTCCAGGAGTAGACATTGCACGTCTTGATGGAGCTAAACACCAGCCATGCCTTGTCCAAGCTTCCACACTTGCCATACATCTCCACCAAGCAGTTCAGGAGCAATCTTTCGGGACGCTGCCTCCATCTCTCGTAGATAGTTGCATGAAGACGTTCCCCCTCAGCCAAAAGCTTGTAGTCTCCACACTTGAGTAGCAAATGCGCGTAAGTCTGAGCGCCTTCGTCTACCCCTGCCTGGACCAGTCTGTCTACTTGATCCCTGACCTTCCCCTTCTCAGCCTCTATTCTTCCCTGCTCGCTTAAAAACTTGTAGTCCCTTCTGGAAACCAAGACCACCTCCCAGATTTTGGAGAACGTAAGCTTCACTGGATTACTTCGTCGCCTGTTTAGAATTGCCAACATCAAGAAGATCAGTCACAAAAGAATCGTGGATACATCTCACCGGTAAGCTGCAAAGGAAAAACCCTGCTTCTGCTCTTATTGGAAGTCTCAAAATACAACGCTCTATACCTCAAAGAACTGTTTATTTACTAGGATATACCAGAATCAGCGACAGTCGAAGTAGCTCTCCAGGGTGTTCGTTTCAAGAACGTTGGACGGCATGGATCCCAAGGGTGCTGGAGATATGAGGAGCTCGTGGTGTATGTACCGCTGCAAACTAACCGCGTCAAGTGGGAGAACAGATGAGAATGAACTTACAGCCAGCTGATTAACAATGTCTACCGACGTATCGATGTGCCAGTCAGGCTCGAGTTGCCTCACGAAGGAGCACCTCCCAGCCTCGGAACTGCAAAAGAGTACCTGAATTCAAAGCACCAACTCAGTGAAAAACCTTTTGCAAAAAGTACTTCGGCTTCACCTTGTTACGGTTGAAGTTTGCTTTGCTGAACAGGCCGATCTGATCCAACGCGGCGAGTATTGCTTCCTGCACAGATATCTGTGAGCAGCGAAGATACACATCCATACACACACCTCGCTTGCATCATCGTTAACTCTGGACATCAGGTAGAGATCACAGCACTGGGCCAGTTCTAGGAGAACGTCAGCTGCCGCTGGTCGCACCACAGCATGATTCTGTTAGCGAGAACTTGACGATTGTCAAACACGCCTAAACTTTCATCGTGAAAAAAGCTAAACTCGGAGTAGAATGCAAACTCACAAGGAGGAAGCTACCTCGAGATCAGCAGTCGAATTTTCCTGAAGCACCACTCCAAGTAGTTGGCAAGTCACCTGGTCACGAATTTCACCATGTCAACACAGAAGAAAAGTTATAAACTTCGCTACCTTTCGTCCACCTTTGAGCTGACGCTTCACCGACTGAGCCAAAGTGAGCTAAAAGGAAGAAGAGAGCGCATTGTCACTACACAAAGAAGAAGGAAACGATTTTTTTTCTAGCTTACCTTTGATAAAGGAGCCTCCTGGATGGCCACTCCACGCTGCCTGGCTTGTGATCCACGGGACTCAATCGCAGTGGAGCTGCCAGAGGTGGAGTCCGAAGAGGACGAGGAGGGAGCCTCCACTTTGGCGGTGGGCTTGGGACGACGAACTGGATTGGAGCTTCTCATGTACCTCCAGGTACACACCAGAGCTATGGCAAACCCTGCGATTGCCCCGATGGAGCTAGCATCCTACAATTTCCCCGAGCTAAGAATCGGTGTTCTTGAGAGCAAAGCGCTGCTCTTACCTTGTGATGCATGAGAAAGGAGACTAGAGCTGACATCTTCTTGCTGGCAGCTCGGAATATCTGCGCGAGCTCCTCCAGCACCTCATTCGCCATTCCGATGAGCTCCCAGATCGATCGCGCCCTGCGTTCTTCGCTTGCATCGAAAACCTAGACTCTCGATCCAGATCTTACCTCGCGATTTCGGAAACTCTCGCGTCGACCGGCTCAGCGCCTCGAATTCCTGGCACCACGCGCCTTGCCGCAATCGCGCCCTTCGATCACGCCATAGCCCACTGGAAGGAACAAATATTCCTCCGCGACTCGGTTAGAATGACTGAGATGGTATATTCTAGAGACCTCGACGGAATGTACGTTGGAAGAAATTAGGGTTCTTGGGCGCGATGGACGACGTCGTCTTCAGGTATTCGCTTCGTTCTTTTGATTCGATCGATCCCATTGAATCCATCCATCGAAATCTCTCGCAGCTGTGTGTGCTGTGGCGCGCTTCTCAATCTCGATCCTTCCAACGTCTACCCTGCCGATACGTATTTCGAGGCCGGGAACAAGGGGACGATCTCCTTCACCGCCATCGACGACACGAAATTCAGGCAAGAGCGCGACAAGAGGATTTTCCCCTTCTTCGAGACGATCGATCACTGGGGGATCCAGCGCGACCGGATCAAGCTGTTGTGCATTTCTTGCGGGAAGCTCGTTGGCTACATTTACAAAGATGGGCCGGCCATCACCGACAATCCAACAGGGCAGTATGGATTTGGGCCGAGCCAAGTAGTTCCTCGACTTCCAAGGTATCGACTCAAGATCAAAGCTTTGCATCAATCCAGGGCCGGAGCAGCAGCACAGCAAGGAAAGTAGCTCTAGAGAAATCGTTATAGCTCTTCGAAACTTCCAGGGAGAACTTCGGTGATCTTCACTTTGTGGTGCTGGTGATGATCAAGGCTATTTGGAAACTTACTTTGGCTTGAAGAGAGATCTTTGGCCGACGCATTAGAAACTTCCTGTAGAGGTCCAGGAAGAGCTTTGGTGATCTTCAGTCCAAGAGAAGTCTCCTCTAAAGCTGGAGAAAGAAGAGATCAGTTCCATGCCCGTCCTGAACGAGAATCTCAAACCTGGTGGTGATAGGGGCGATATCCTGCTCCGGAAGAACTTTGGTGATCTTCACGCAGTACCTCTTGTGGGGCTCTACATGCGATTCTCGGATACAGCCGATATGTGTTCCACACTTCTTACACCGCAGCTTGGATGTTTCTCTCCGGCGATTTTTGACAATGCTCCAGCTCCAGCTCCAGCAGTACGTGGTAGCCTCTTCCAACTGGAACCGGCTGTCATCGATGTCCACGAACACCAGAACTTTCTTTCGGCTGAAGCTTTCGTATTTGCTCCCCCTCTCCTGCACCAAGCGATCCGACGAGCTTAGCTTCAAAGCAAATCCGCAAGCTCCACAGCTGAAACGAGAAGGATCAAAATGCCGTCCTCCAGAAAAAAATTCTTCACGAACCTGTAGCTGACATCTCGTTGGGACTTGGACAGAGAAGGCTGCCACACTCGATCCTCCATGCTGCTGAGCCGCCTAGGCTCGTCTCCTTCCTCTGTGCTAGAGCTGACCTTCCAAATAGAAACTTCCGCGTAAGTCTAGTTCATGTAAGGCTTATCTCGAGTTTTGGGACGACTAAGTCTCGGTGGATCGCTCGCGCTGATTATTCACAGCAAAGAATACTGTACACATTTGTCCACCACATCGCTGGCTCTGATAGAGAAACGCTGGAAAACAAACCAGAGAACACCCTTTAAGCTACAAACACTATGAGGATCACCAAGAGTAAGACGCCAAAGAGGAAGACCAACAAACAAGTCTGCAGAAAAACAAAGGTAAAGTTGCCAGTCAGAGATAAAAAAGAGATCAAACTTACCAGAGATGTTCCGGACTTTTGACTCTCCTCGGCTCTTGACAAGTGCCGCCTCGCATCGCGAGTTAGAGCTTCGGAGCTATCCACATTTGTCTCGACCTCACCTATACAGCAATAAAACAACAAAGGTTTTGATACCACAACAAGTCTTGCAACAAATCCTCACCTATAATGTTGCCTTGCTCTCGCACCAAAACAGCCAGGTCGGAAAAAATCTCATGCACTTCTCCTATTTGATTTTGGATCTCTCTTATGCTTTCTTCTCGCTCCTCGATGATGGCTTCATTGAACATGACTTCGTTCTCCAGACGCAAGACATCTTGCCTGCATCAATCAGCCAGTTCAGAGATGAGAGAAAGAGAACAGACAAGTAGAGTACCGTCTTTGCTCGACTAGCATAGCTCGATCCTCTCGACTCTCCTGTGAAGTAAGGTTTAGCTCACCGGCTGTGTAACTATATGGAATAAGAAGCTGGAAATCAGAAACTTGGTTGACGTGATGAAGCAAGTACCTCGAAGGAAGAACGGCTTCAGGGACGAACGGTGTATACGCTGCTTCCCATTCGGCAGCTTTCTTCTGGACTGCTTGAAAGTCCTGCAGAACCGCCTGGAAATCTCTTGCAAGCTTTGCATCTTCGTATTTCTTGCTGGCCTGTATGATCCATCAACGAGTAAAGAAAAAACCACAAAGGAGAGAAAAGATCCTACACTTCCTGGAACACTGTGGTCGATTTTGCTTGCTTCCTTCAACGCGTTCGAGGTGTCCTTCACCATGTTCCCAATCTGTTGCCGCAATTTGTGACTAGACAAGAATGAAAATAAAATCACAGATGAACGGAAGAACAATGTTCTTTTGACTTACAGCTGCTTGCGTCCTTCAACCGTGTCTTTGGGAGTTCCCAAATTATTGACGAGCTTCTTGAAGGCGGACACTCTTGTGTTGATTTGGAAAACGCCGCTCGACAGCAGCGACGTAGCCCGCTGTTGCTTGCTCGGCGAAGGCCCTTCATTGGATTCTATGTCCTGATAGCTCATGATCCCCGAAAACCCCTAGCGCCCAAAAATCCTCTCCTTACTCCCCAGCCGCGGCCGGGCCGCTACAATCTTAAGATCTAGGCTATCTAGCACTTACGATCCACCAGCGCGCGATCGCGTGCTTGAACAACAATGGCGTGCCCGACAATGACGTGACGCCCTAAAAATAAGCCTCTAATATTCTGCCACGTGGCAATAAAGAACAAAAAAAAGATCACTCTCGGTGGGACTCGAACCCACAATCCCTTGATTAGAAGTCAAATGCCTTATCCATTAGGCCACGAGAGCCAATGGCAAACACTATTGAAATCTGAGGTATATATAGAAAGGTATTTGGAGGTATTTGAAAGTTTTAGCGGGAAATTCTCCTCTCTCTAGGGTTCTTCGTTGTCGCCATGGAAAATGTGCCGCCCATCTCGCAGCTCGATTGCCCGGCGTCGTGGCGGCTCTACTTCGCAGGAGTGAGCTACGATCCGGAAGATCGCAGAACGAAGCTCTTTGGCGATCTGGTGGAGTTTTTCCGGTGCCAATCCGGCCAACAGCTTCTTTCCAAGGTGATTCTAGGGTAGCCTTCCAGAAATCGGTGGAATCAACCTCCATTACCCTATCAGGTGCAGGAGAACGACGACATATTCGTCCTTCCCCTCGATTTCGTTGCTCTCAAGGCGCTGTGCCAGAATGAAGATCTTGACGCGGCACTGGAGGCCGTTCCAAGCGAGGGACTCTCGTGCTTGGGAGCTGCTGCGTATGAGGTATGGCTTTTCTTCCTTGTTTCGCGGATGTGCTTGAATTGTGACTTGTAGCGTGTTACTTTTTAGGTCCTCTTTTGTTCTGGCAAGAAAGTCGACGCCTCTGGAAAAGTTCACATTCGACTATACAACCATCCGGACTCCATGCTTGCTCTCAAGCATCTAAAGGCCGCATATATTGGTGAGATAGATTGTTCTTCTTGCTTAAGATGTTTTTGGTGAGATAGATTCCTCTTCTTTGCTTAAGATGTTTTTGTGGGCTTTGCTAGGAAGGCTGGTTTCCGTTCGTGGCACTGTGGTGCGAATGAGTATGGTCCGGCCATTGGTAACGCAAATGAATTTCGTCTGTGCGAAATGCGGCTCTGTCATCCACTGTGCTTTCACCGACGGCAAGTATTCACCGCCGACGAGTTGTGTCCTTCATGGATGTAGGAGTAAGAACTTTACACCGAAAAGAACACAGGTCGGATGCATCGACTTCCAAAAAATAAGGTACTTGTGGTCAAAGTTTTTGGGATTAGTTTGCTATGGTCTTTTGAACAGGTTACAGGAGTTGCATGTTGGTGAAGGCTACGAAGAAGGAAGAGTGCCGCGTACTGTGGAATGCGAGCTCACAGAGGACTTGGTTGATGTGTGCATGCCCGGTGATGTCGTGACCGTGTGTGGAATAGTGAAAGTTGTCAACACTAACGTCGATGTGGGTGGTGGTAAGCACTGTAAATACCGTAGGCCGAGTTTTTCTTATCTTGGTTTCTCTTCACAGGCAAATCGAAAAACAAGACACAGTGCTTGTTTTATCTTTACATTGAAGCGATCTCTGTGATTAACTCGAAAAACGAGAGCAGAAACTCTGACAAAGAAAAAAATCCTGATGCAAGGGCTGCAGCACCACCGAATGCACAGCAGTTCACCAGCCGGGACATGGAATTCATTGTCAAGTTTGCGGAAGAACATGGCTCAGATCTTTTCCGGCAAATGCTGCACTCAGTCTGTCCGTCTATCTACGGGCATGAAATCGTGAAAGGTAGTGTTATATGCTTTCAATTGCAAAGAGTTTTTTATGTTTCTTGCAGCTGGTATCACACTGGCACTATTTGGAGGGGTCCAAAAGCATGTCCAAGATGAAAATAAGGTACCGGTGAGGGGAGATATCCATGTCATCATAGTCGGTACGCATTTTTTGTCTCTTTGATTGCTTATCCCACTGTTTTCTCTCACTCACGTAAACAGGAGACCCTGGTCTTGGGAAGAGCCAACTTTTGCAAGCAGCTGCTACGGTGGCTCCAAGGGGAATCTATGTTTGCGGAAATACAACAACGACCGCGGGTCTCACTGTAGCTGTTGTAAAAGATGCAATGACAGGCGATTTCGTATTTGAAGCAGGTCCAGTTCCCTTTCGCATCTCCTTTCATAGAAAGCTTTTTTATTTGCAGGAGCTATGGTTCTTGCAGATAGGGGGACATGTTGCATTGACGAGTTTGATAAGATGACAGCAGAACACCAGGTAAATAGCTGATTCTTACGATGCATTCTTTATGTTTCTTTTTTATAGGCTCTATTGGAGGCAATGGAACAGCAAAGCGTGTCCATTGCAAAAGCCGGTCTTGTTGCCAGCTTGTCGGCGAGAACTTCTGTTCTGGCTGCCGCCAATCCTGTTGGCGGACACTACAAGTACGGTCACGAAATTATTGGCATCAGTTAATGACTTCTTACAGTCGAGCAAAAACGGTCAATGAGAACCTCAAGATGAGCGCTGCTTTACTTTCGCGCTTCGATCTGGTCTTTATTCTTCTGGACAAGCCCGATGAGGTTTTAGATAAAAGACTATCAGAACACATTATGGCGGTATGCACTCACCGTTTAAATTCCGTGGTTACTAATTCTTTGTTCTCATCAGCTTCACGCTGGCTCTGAAACACGTTCCAATGCTTCCAAACAATCACGTAACACACTCTCTTGAAAGTAGTACTTAACATCTATTGATAGTGTTGCAGCACAATGCAAATTTGCTGCAGAGTTTGGACTCGGACACATCGCTTGCAGTGAGACTCAAGCAGAGTCCCGACTTCACACCCTTACCGCCACCCCTTCTTCGCAAGTACATTGCTTATGCAAAACACTATGTGTTTCCGAGGTAAGTTTTGCCTTCGGTTGTTATCAAGTAAACCGAAATCTGTTTTGTTTTAGAATGTCAAACGCTGCTGCAGATGTTCTGCAAAAGTTCTACTTGCAACTTAGGAGCCACAGCCATAGTGCCGACGGCAGTCCCATCACCGCAAGACAGCTCGAGAGCCTCGTGCGGCTGGCAGAGGCTCGAGCCAAGGTTGAGCTGCGGGAAGAAATAACCGAGCAGGATGCTAAGGTGGCAATAGCTTGCATCCGTTCTTACAGAAAGTACTCAACTAACTTTCACCTTCTTGCAGGACGTGGTGGAAGTAATGAAAGAGTCACTGTACGATAAGTTCATGGACGAACACGGCTGCGTTGATTTTGGTCGAAGCGGCGGGATGAGCCAGCAAAAGGAGGCCAAGCGCTTCCTCAACGCTCTCCAGCGCAAGTCGGACCTCCAAGAAAAGGCCGTCTTCAATGTTTCTGTAAGTCTCCCACTTCCTGATCCTCTAAACAGACTTTGGCATTTGTTTCTATGCTCAGGAGCTGTACGTAATTGCCGACGACATAAGCTTAAACGTTCCAGACTTGGAGATGTTCATCGAGAACCTCAACAATGCTGGCCACCTTCTCAAGAAAGGTCCAAGATTGTACCAGGTAAACACAAGCTCGAGGGAAAAAAAAAGGATTTTTACCGGCTTCTGGAACAGGTTACATCGTCCTCATTTTCCAGCCAGCGCAACAAGTAGAAAAAAAGGAATCTTGTCCGACCTGCCGGAATCGAACCAGCGACCTAAGGATTTCTGAGAAACTACAGTCCTCCGCTCTACCAACTGAGCTAAGGTCGGAATATGAAGGTGAATCAAAATTCTGACGTTATAAATCGTGAATCGATTAAAAAAAAGGTTTTTTTTTCAGACAATTCACTTATATCCTGTTTGGAACTTTCAGAAGAGCAGCGATGCCCAGGCAGCAAGGAACGAAGCTCCACCAAAAGGCGCCAAAAACGCATACTTGCGGTTCTCTAGAATCGCTACAGTGTAGCAGCTGCCACAAAAAGTAAGAGCTCTCTCATTCCCTCCTCTAGAAAACAATCCAAGCTTACGTTCCAGAGAAAGCGAAGATTCCAAACGATAGAAGACCACCAAACTGCGAAAGCGGGGACCAAAGATGAAAGAACGAATCGATCGATCGAGAGACTTACGACGTGAGGATGCTTGGCAACTGGAGCCGCGACCAGCGCCGCCGTGTGCATCAAATGATACAATGCCGCGGTGTTGTAAACCTTCGCAAAACAAAAATTCGCGAAGAAATTCGAGCAAAGCTGAAGAACTCCTCCCATACCTCCTTGTAAACGGGATTCTTTGGCTTGTACATATGCGATCCATACGTTCCAAGCCCCACGGCGGCCATTCCTGCGAGAAAAGGGGCAAAATTCGTCGCCAAAATCGACCCACAAGGGGAGAAAGCGCTCACCGGAGAATGCCGCTACCTTATGCCACACGGTCGGATCCATCGCGCGCACGTATTGCGACACGGACGCCGTGAATCCCTCCTCCTTGCGCGCTTGAGCTCCAAGAAGAAGCTCCTCTTCTCCCTCGTTAGCTGCCATTTGAGCCAAAACCCTAAAATCACCACCAGGTGCCACGTCAGCTGACACCTGGCGGTAATTGTCATCCATGTCATACACACACACACGATTCACACACACTAGATTCATTCATTCCCACGTCTAGGGCTTTAGCGGGAGTCCGTGGCGTGGTAGCGAGCGCCACGCAATTCCTCCAGGTGAAATGGCTGCCGAGACGTCGATTCTCGGGGTAGAGAAGCAGTCGCTTAGATTGAGAGGCCTTCATTGCGAAGGCGCGGCAAGAATCGGGCGCGGGATTAGAGGGAGAGGGATTCCAGATAGCGGTAGGGAGCTCGTTGTGTCGATCGAGCCATTGTTTTTCGGCAGGATCATGACGATCGATTCGATTAGGATACACAACGCGCCACTCCAGGGGGGGAATTTCATCCGTAGTAGCAGGAATTTTGCAGCGCCTTCCTCGCGGCTGAAGATCGCAAGCACGAAATTCAGTCCAGGGAGGAGATTTGTGGATAGAGATTTTAGCGTGCGCGCCTCGGCATCGGCCGGTCCCGGACAAACGCAGAACGGGTAAACAATTTTCTTTTCCTTTCATTTCTTTGCTCATTGGTGCTAGTTTTGGAGTTTATTGACTCAAACGTTATGTGTTTTGGATGACTGATATTGTTTTGCTAGAGGTGGAGAGAAGGCATTGCCTGTGAAGCCCGATCCATCGGTATGATTAATTTCCCTCCTCTGTAAGAAGTTATGTTTTTTTTTCCTCTTCTTTCGCTGAAATTTTGCGGGTTTTATTTTGTTTGCAGGTAACTCCTGACGACGTTGTGCTAGCTCAACTCAAAGCATTACGAGAGCGAGACCTCGCGACTGTGTAAGCTGGTGAAATTTTCTTTTTTTACTGAATATTCATTTCGTCTTTTCTAGATACGAGTTTGCCTCCCCGGCAAACAAGAGCCACACTGGTCCGCTCCCGAGGTTCACGCAAATGATGGAGAGAGCTTACAGTGTAAGTCCTAAAAATACAGCAACTTAGTGATCTTCTTATCCATCTTGTGTGATCCAGCTGATGATTGGACATAAGGATGCTCGGATTCTCAGCTCGATGACTATAAGCCCGAATAGATTTCAGCAGGTACCATAAACTAGTGCTTTCTTCAGTCATACTCTTTCACAATTTTGCAGCGCATTGTCATTACGGGTGCCAATGGGAAGAACGCAACTTTCTCTTGGGCATTATCAAAGCAGGTGGTCTGTCAAAAAGAGAAAACGATCTTTCTGAAGACTTGCTTTTCTTTTTGCAGGAAGAAGGTGCTCATGAAGGATGCTGGATGACAGACACCGTGAGGCGGGACGATTGAAATCACACGCTAGATGGGAACTAAAAATAAAAGCTACTCTGAAAATGAAGCTGGTAAATCTATCCTATCTTATTCGCAGATCTGGTACTGCTTATTCTACTTCTTTGAGTAGTTTTTCTCGCAGCAAAAGCTAGAACAAAAGCCAGTGCTCCTAGCAGCAGAACGCGTCCCGGAGGTCGTCCAGCTCAAAACTGGAATCGGCATCCTCGTCCAGGTCTTTCAGGAGCTGGGAAAGATCGTCGTCGGGCTCGTCTTCGTCGTCCACGATCGGGGCGGCCGCCGGCATGACGTGGTAAATCACTCTGTGGGTCGTTTCAAAGAAGTTGCTGGCATCGATCAGCTCCATCATCTTCTGGTACGCGTCCTTCAAGGCCAGGCCCCCGGCGCACACGGCCTCGCGCACGTCCTTGACGAGCTCTTTCGAGCTGTCGTAGCGATCTTCTTCCTCGTCGCCGTCGCCGTCGCCGTGGTCGCCCTTGTCATCGCAGTCGGGCTTCCTGGAGCTGGCGATCTTCTCTAGCGTCGAGACCTGGAACTGGATCGCCGCCGCATAGGCTTGACCCAGAGTGGCGTAGAAGCCCTTTGGCACCGACTCAATGTTGCGGAAGCCCGTGTCATCGTCCTCGAAGATGAATCTTACCACGGCGTAGTACTCGCTCTCCGCTTTCCTCCGCTTGCTGCCCAGGCTCTTGGTCCTCGCCATCCCTCCCAAGAACCCTAAAAGTGTGACGTCAGTTCAATCTTTGCCAACTTCTATGCATCCTTTTTATAACGCTCTAATTTACACATTTTTCTAAAGGAAACAAGACGTTTCTAATAATTTAACAAAAGTGAGAGCTCGAGAATTCGTTGTCTCTGATCGATTTACAACAAGGTTTTTGTCCCGCTACGATTCGAATCCATTCGATGAGGAAGACGTTAATCCCTTCTCGGTGAGAAATTCTTCCCTTTCGATTTCTTTTCAGCAGTGAGTTAATAAAGAATCGGCTTGGAACGACCCTTCTAGGAGCTATAGAACACCAGCTTATGACAGCTTTGAAAGAAGCTAGAAGTTCTTTCGACAATTTAACTTTTCCAGCTTCGAATGTAAAACAAACAGGGAGCGAACCTTAGACCAGCCCAATCCCCCAGGCCATGGACTATTCTCAAAATATTCCCGTGGTTCGTGTCAGAATGGGTCCTAAGTTGTCTCTTGGCTTTCTTCAACAAGTATCTGGCGGCAAATGAGCTCGCCAACCGTCCCTGGAATCCCACTCTAACACGGCACAAGTACGAGTGTATCGCCACAGGACACTTGACAGCCTCGTACCCGTGGTTTGGATCGTCGGGCGGAGGGAACTCGAGCAACTAAGCCCAAGGGGATAATCGCTTAATCGCTCTTCCCGGGATGTGTCCAGCTTGAGAACCGGCTAAAAATCTACATGCTTTTCTGGTTTGTCATGCTTGAGCGTTCCTCCACAAACAAATCTCGTTCGAGGAGCCCTAGGAGATGGTGACGCGTGGCGGCTGCCTCTCGCTTAAACGTCAATTTCCCCATTTCGACCACTTTCATTTGTTTGGCTCCCATAAAGAGGCATGACTTTCCCTCTTTTCTATTTCTATTCCTCTCGCGATTCCCGTTGCATTCGCAGCGTACAGAAGCTAGATCGCCGCTCGCCTATAGAATCGTGGGCTCGCGGCATGGGATAGGGATTAGAAATCTTTGGGAGGAGGTTTGGACGATCCATGGATCGGCGCGGAGTGATCAGCTGCTTTACGCGGACGTCTCCGGCTAGGGACTCCACCTCCTCGGTACTGCTACTGCTCGGCAGTGATCAAAATCTCCTCCAGCAGCTTCAAGGCGAGGATCATCGCGACCAGCGTTGGCGGCAGTATTGCGAGAGTCTTGATGATCAAGAGGAGATGGCGGGCGGCGATCAGGACGAGGGGCCCGACGATGCCGGAAGGCCGCCAAAGTCGTGCTTGCCGACGGCATTCTTTAAGTCGTGGCCGCTCCTTTCTTTGCTCCTCGCCAAGCGGCCTTGGCCAGGGTTGGATTCTTCCCCCGAGAACAGGAGGAAGAACAGCACGCCAACCTCTAGTCATGATCAGGCCCGGGATTCTTCCAGGAGCCAGGCGGCGATCGTGGCCAATGCCGCGGTGTGGAGGATCATGGCCAAGAGGATCGTGAGCGAGGTCCATTGCCGGAGGCGGCGAATGGTCCGGCAGATGAGCGGCGGGCTCATGGCGAGGAAGAAGGGGATCGATTTCGCGTACGACGAGGGGAGCTACGCCAAGAACTTCGACATGGGGCGCGAGAATTGGATCAAAAGTGATCCGTGCTTGGCAGTGAGGAGGAGCGATGAGATTCAAGAGCACCAGGATAAACATGTGTGACTAGCGACATCTTTTCAAGCTTTTTAGTTTTTCAAGTTCAGTGGCACTCACAGGCTATCATGTTGCCCTCCCTGTGCTGCCAAAAGAATCCCTCGTGCCTGTTCCCTACTGATATAACAGCATGGGGCCACCATGCATTGGGTTTAGGTAAATTACTATACTCTTTATGCAATTTAAATTGCTTACTATAATTTTGAAAAACAATACTTTTAATTTTAGATACTAAATTGACGAGTTTACAATTTACTTTACAAATAAAAAGGATAAAGGTAAACTTAAAGGGGCTAGTTGCTAATTCCACGCTATTAATGAGAGCAATCACTTCCAGAACACCCTCATGGATCACTCCTAGCATGTGCAAGTAACAATATCCTCAACTTAAGATGGTGCAAAAGGTGGTGAGAGTATTCTTGTGGTGATGATTAATATTACTGGATGAGAGTTATAAACTCAATCATGGTCACTGTTTTCATCACCACAAGAATATGGTAATAACCACTTTTTACTCTTTGGCATCACTAAATTACCAAGCTAAGCTTGGTTTGGCATTCATTCAGTCTATCTTGCATCATAAAAAATCTGGTTATAAAGTACAGAAAATTATATGAAATTTAATGATCTTAGAAAAGATGAGAAAGAAAAGATGTCATGCTTCTTCCATATTTTTCATGGTCTATTTTGTTATATATAGATTCTTTGTGAGGTTTCATATATACAATGTAGATATAAACAAGATTAACTTTGGTTGCCACTAAACCACTGATTATCTATAAAAGTATAAAATCCTCATAATCTAAAGATACCTCTCTTTTGCTATATTGAGGGTGCTTTTGGTGCCAGATAGCTTTTGTGATTTTTTGTTAATCATTAGCATGGAAGGTTGTAGGAGTGATTGTTTTTCTTGTAGGTTTGAGCATAAGCTACCATCCTTCTGTAGCAAGACTGTCCTTTCACAGCAAGAGTGGGAGTATTATGAGTTAAGTACCAAATATTGCTACATAACATCACATTGCACCTTTAGTTAATAGAAAAACTTATTTAACTTCTGAGTCATACATATCTTATATAGGAGAGTCACAGTATGTATGGAGAAAGCGTGAAATAAAATATAAAAAACCAACTCCCCAAGGTGTTATATGCTAAAGAATCTCCAAAAGCATGATTGAAATGATAAAGAGTTTATTGAACGAAATTGAGTTCAAGATCAAGTTTGAGACTAAATTCGAGACCAAGTTCGAGACCAAGTTCAAGACCAAGTCCAAGATCGAGTTCGAAACCGAAGTCTGAGATCTAAGAACAGGTTCGAGACTGAGTCCAAGATCAAGTCTAAGATCAAGTCCGAGATAGAGTCCAAAGTTGGGTTTGAGACTAAGTCTAAGATCAAGTCTGAGATCAAGTTTAAGATAGAGTCCGAGGTTGAGTTCAAGATCAAGTTCAAAATCGAGTCCAAGGTCGAGTTCGAGGTCGAGTCCAAGATCAAGAAGGTATTAAACCTTCAAAAGTGATGAAGGCAAAAATCTTTTTCTTCTTGGAGATTCTCTACAACCATGAAATTAAACTCAATAATAATAAAGTTGTCACTGGTATTAATGCTTTTATAGAAAGAATATGATTTAACTGCTGAAAATAACTAGACTAAGAGGTGTTGATCAAACTTGATCAATTGCAGCATCTTTGGTGTGGAAATCCACACTATTTCCATAAACAACATCCAAGGACACAATGGTGATCTGGCTGCTAGAGGCACCTAATTTCTTGAGTATTACAAGAAAGTGTGGGTGAATGAAGAAACCATTGCTTGGCAGCCATGTTGCAATAAGGTGATCTATCTTCTTGAAACAAAAATAAAGGTTATTCTGAGAATATTCTTTTAGACAATTTTAAAGTATAAAGGTTAAAGGTTAAAAAGATGCACAAAGACTTTTACCTTGGGAAAATTGGGGTACACCAAACATCATAGAGATCTAGGTGGGATGCTTTATGTTAACACATGTACCACCTATCTAGATACCCAGATAACTTGTATAACGACTATGGTGTGTTTTCCTCCATGTGGCTCAGTTAGGCACTCGATTTTGAGAATATTCTTTCTTAATCTAGGAGTTCTGCTAATTTATTTGAACCGATATTAGATGCAATGTTTAGATTTTGTACTTTCTAAACAAACATACCCAAATTCTATTATTATTATTATTATTATTATTACAAGTTTAAGATCATTAGCATAGCAAAAGTAGGAAATATGAGATCACATAAATCAGAATATTTGGGTTTGAAAAAAATTCTTGATTAGTTGTACCTTAGATGTTTGACTTAATGTAGTGCAGATTATAAAAGGGCATTCTTTTACCTCATATTACCATGTAAGTATGGAAAGCAAAACATTTCTCTATTTAATTTTATTACTTGCAGTCATTCTGAAAAATGAAAATTTTTGTGCTGCCACTACAAGTATCAAAGTAGAAGGCTATGTTTATTGCACTAACTGTGGTTCACTTTCTCAGAGTGGCATCTTCAGTAAGAAAATGATCTATCTTCTATATTTTTCTAATCTTGTTAAATCTTTCAGATGTCAAGGTAAACCTGGTTTGTCCAAGAGATAGTGATTCATCATTTACAAATAGTAGAGGATACTTTGATATCTTTGAAATAGTGAAGACTGGAACAAATATTGGGAGTTGCCAAGTGAATGTGGATACAAGTAGAGCACCACGAGGGTGTTCTCTCTTAACAGACATAAATGGTGGATCAAGTGGCCAATCCTTAAGAACATGCATCAATAATGGAAATAATAAGTTCATTTGTGGACCCTATTATTTTACTCCAAATGCTTGTTCACCTCCACCACCCCTCCACCACCACCACCACCTAGAAGACCACCCCCACCACGACCAAGAACTCCTCTACCACCACAACCAAGAAGGCCACCACCACCTAGAACACAACCACCACCACCACCTACACCACCACTATCACCAACTCCACCACCATTAGAACCACCCCTATTGTCACCACTAGCACCAACACCTCCAACATTGGCACCAGAATCACCAGCATCAGCACCAGGCCCAGCTCCTACACCATCATCATTGCTATAAGTTCATAAATAATTTAACATAATAAAAATAATCATATTACCTTACTGTGCTGGGTTGAGTGATATGCTCTTATGTGATGATAGGAGAGTGGCAATACTTTGCTGTCCTGCTTGTACTGTAGGATGTGGTGATGAACTTGAGAGAAAGAATGAAGGTAAGATTTTTTTTCATTTCATTCATTAGAACTCTTGATCTCTCTTGTCTAAACTTTGCATAGAAAACTCTACTCTAAACTTTATATGAAAACAAACACATGAGTTCATTGTAAGGAAATGAGTGCCTTTGTGTCTATGGCAAGACTAGCTGCTTAAGAAAGTTTATAACTGTAAACATTTTTATAATTTATAAATATCCAGAAGAGAGCTGTTTAAGAAAGTTTTTAAATTATAAAATATATTTATACTTGATTAATATAAATGTATAACATACTTTAGATGGTATAATAATTAGTTCAAAAAGGTAACCAAATCCACACTGAAGGAATGCTTGCTAATCCATAGCAAACCAAATGTGTACCTACTCGGATCATTGCTTTGATCTCTACATATACAACAAGAATAATTACCCAATCTTATTAGATGACTCAGAGGCAGTATGAATAACTAATAAAACATAAATCTTTAGAAGATGGAACTTGGCTAGATACTTGAACGAAGAATGGGAGAAATCTTTTCCTATAGGAACAATTAAGATATTGAGGCCCTAGAAGTACTTGAAAACACCTTACATACCTGTGTATAGAAAATGAGAAGACAAGCTAGAAAGGCTCTTAAATCAAAAAGTTAAGTACCCACAAAGAATAATATTGAAGAATATTATTCTAGGTATACTCCTGTTTTTATTTTTTTTTTGGAGAAAACACCGGAATATTTTACGAATCAAATTACAATTTAAATCGATCCACTTTTCACGACCTAAGTACACAAAAAGCAGGACGTGAGCAATGCAAGGTTTCCCTCCATATCCTTGTCCTCTTATTGCACCTGTAAGAAAACAAAGAGTCTTTGTAAAACACTTTCAAGAGAAGAGTTACTTACCGGCTGAGACTGATTGAATGCTGACCAGCTGGTTCGCAGTAACCTTGGTATAAAGATTATTACTGTCCTCAGCGAACAAAAACTTCTAGATGAGCTGCAGGATGTTGAGACTCTCGTCGAAGCTCTGGTATGGAGTGCTGAGCTTGTCGACCACCATCCGAAACAGACAGTTCTCACTGCGGTTGAGCCTCTCCAAAACGATCCTCTTAACAGCGGGCGAGTACGCAATGGCCAGCTTGATCCAGGGCACTGGAACTAGGAGGCGCTGAAACCAGTTCTTGGGAATCTTCCCCATGTACACAAAGACACAAGCACAAGCAATCCAGAAACGCTTACCTTCCAGGAGGTACCCTTACAACATGGCAGGCGCTGACCAAGAAAGTCCCAGAATCCAAGTGATGTAGATGTAATCCATGGAGAGATCGTACTGCGGCGGCTCCATCACCGGATATTGATTCGACACAAACACGCCCAGCTTGAGCAACAGCTCGAGCAAGCGAAACCAAAGTCACTCGTAGCACTTGATGTCCCGGCACAGAAACACCCCTCCTCGTTCCGGATGAAGTCCCGGAACTGGACTGGGTCCTCAAGGATGGCAGCCATCATCGGCATCACAGCAGCATCCACGCTATTGTAGGCATACGTCCCTCGCCCCATATCTTCCAAGTATGCTCATTTGCGCTGGTCATCAGCAAGCATGTAGTCGCGGACTGCGTCGATGATCTCGTCCGAAGGTTGATGCTCGCTTCTCTCTTTTTGGCACTGTCAACTGCACTTGAAGAGTTAGCCTCAGCAGCCAACACACACATACACACACACAGAGGGGGAGAGAAAGAGAGAGAGAGAGAGAGGGCCTTGTTGAGCAGGCGAGAGCGAGAGGGAGAGGTACGATCACGTGGATGAAGACGGCCTTGTCGAGCAGCCGCCTCCACTCTTCTGGATCTGGATGATCCGCAAGCAGCTCTACGAGACACTCTCTGACGTCCTCAAGCTGCTAGGTAGTAGAAGCCGTTGAAGTAGAAGATGTTTTTTGACATAGCTACTCGAACTTTGTAAAGGTATTCATTTCTTTTCAAGAGTGCTTTGTGTAGATCGTCTCATTTTGCCACTGCAAAATTGTAAATCTCCATCTAAGCTGGCCCTGGAACGTTGTTCTATGGCACCGTTGCAATTTCATGGCATTGCAAAAACAAACAGTTAGAGAAACCATAAAGACAACTAAAGAGAACATAGACTTCAAAGGTTGAAGCCTCTCCATAAGAATCCTGCTGTGCTGTTGTGTGCCTGCACAGTGTAAGCTTCTGGATCTCATCTGGCAATAGGATCTGTATGCATCTCACCATCGTGTAAAACTCTTTTTAAATTTTGACTTCCATCTCATTGAACAACATATATCCTAATTAGAATTTTTGTATAATGATTATACCTCTCTTTATTAATGGGATGATTGATAATTTTTTATGATGGTTAGTTATTCTCTTTAATGGCTTTTGGTTTTTTACATTATCACATATTCTTTATGGTTTGCTCTGGATTGATCTCTTAAATTTAAAATATCAGTAGAATGTTAGTGATATGTTTAAGAAACTCAAGTTCCTTGATCTATTTAAATTGGCTCTTATGATAATTAGTATGAATGAGTGTTTGTTAGTTTTTTTGCATTCATTTTGTTTTGTTACTTATTGCTATAGTTAGTTTTGATAAATTAAATGTTATTTCTTTTGGGTGATACATTTGTAAGCATTTTGTTTGTCAGTTGATGATACTTTATATTCTTTGAGTTATCTTTCATAAGTTGTTTAGCCTGCTATCTATAATCTTTGGTAATTACACTTTATTATTGAGTTTTCTTGATGATATATTTGCTATTGAATTTTCTTAGATGGTTAATTCTATAACTTTTACCTATAGTAATCTTGGTGGTTCTTATACTCTAATTCTAGTTTATTGGATGATAAGTTACTTGGAATACTTTTGTGTTTTAATCTAAGATTTATTCATTGATAATTTGATCTCTAAAATATCATTGTCTCTAATTTTGATATTGTTCATCTTTTGATCTTTGGGTTTATGCCAATATAGGCAGACTAGCTTCTAGACTTTGTGTGTATAGTGAAATCTATAGTTATGAGGTAGCTATTGTAAACTAATTATATCACCCGCCTCTCTTTTGATATTCTTTATTTTGTTAAAAGGGCATGACTATGTAAACAACTCTAGCTATCTATTTACAATAGTCTATGTAAACCTTAGTGATGAGTTTAGTTTCTTTGCTCATGAGGGTTAGAGCCTCTGACTTCTCTCTTTATACCACTTGTAAACAGGGGCATATCATCTTTTGTAACATGAATGACATGTAGAGCAACAAGGGTGGTTAACTCCATTGGTCATCTCTTTGTTGGTGACAATTAGAAAGGTGTTTAAGTTACATTTGCATTAAACAAAGAGGTTACTCCTTAACTTATTTAAGTTGGTGTATTTCTCATAAAGTGTGAACATTGTAAACTTTTTTTGGAGTTGTTTCCTTGGTGATGGTTGAGACTAGAGTATGTATCAATAAGGATGTTGATCTTCCCTAAGGGGGGGAAAGTGTCACTAATGTGATTGTAGGTATCAAATGGTGTTGTAGAGGATAGTATTATGGGCTTGTATAGTTTTTCCATATTAGCATATTGATTCCATCTTTATCGATATCATTTAATTACATTTAGTCTGTAGTGTTAAATTACATTGAGTCTTGGATGTGGTGATTCACTCCTTGATGATATATTATCTGTAATTATATATTATCGAGGGATTGGTGAGGGATTGGTGAGGGATTGATCTACAAACAATCACTAGTCATAAAACAACCAACAATCACTTTTCAACTTGTGTTTTACAAAACCAAAACACTAAACTTATGCCATCAAGTTATATTTGTCCAACATGAGGTAATATCCTAAGTATTAGATATAAAAACATAGATAAGCACAAATTAAATAGCCACTCGAATCTACAATAAACTCACTAATATGTTTAGCCAATAACTCTAAGTGTGCCTTGAAGAGGCTAGTTATGCATGATTAACACTCAGTCAAAACTAAAGTAAAGACTATAAGATGGAATCATATAGTACACAACCTCCTCATAAACAAAACTATAGTATGGGTACTAACACGTCAACCTCAAACAACTAAGTTGGATATCAATATCTTCAGCTAATGCACAAGGTTACCAAGACTAAGTCAAGATCAATGAGAGTTCACTACTCTTATAGAGTTTAACGAAATATAAGGTGCAACTTACCACTTAGCATAACGCTACAAAAGAAAGGTATAAAGGTCATCTTTCTAGAAAAGTGCAACAACCACTTTTTTATGCCAACTCTAAACTCTTAATTTTTTTAGGCCCAAATGTCAATATCCCTTTTAGGCTGCATCATACAAATTACATACTAAAGTCTAAGCTAATTGAAGTCAACTCAAACCCTTTCATTAGTTTGTAATGGCTTTTGAAAATGGAATGGTTTTCAAATAAAGTGATTAACAAATCAACTATTGGAAAAGCCTAAAAAAATTTATGGAAAATTTCTATCCTATAGAAAAAATGAATACCAATTCTTATGACTCAACCAACTTCTTCCTATTTACAATTTTATATAGGTTTACCTCAACACTAATTCTTATAACCAACCAGTATGTCTAAGCATCAAACATCATGCTTATATTTTTGAATCTAACACTAACATCCACAAAATGTAAAATGAACAACTTAAACTCGATCATGAAAGCTATATTTTCAAATATTGACATTGCCCTAACATTTTTCTTCAATCACCTTCAAGATCTAGTATGAAGCAAAAGTACTAACAAGAAAAATTACATGAAAAATTATGGTCAAAGGAAAATTCTTCATCACTCGAAACAATAATATCACTTTCAGTGTTAGCAATGTTAATGCCTTAACTTCACATCTTCTCCATCTAACAATCTACTCCAAGTGCTAATAAATTTCCAACAAGTTATAGTGAATAAATGCCATAACCTTTTCCAACACCTAATATGTAAATTTTCAAAGAACCAAGATACCAACTTAAGCTTAGCATAAAATGGATCACTTAAAAAATTTAGTTAAAGTGACTATCATGCTACTTCTTGTAAGTAGATTAGCTTCACTATCAATCACTTTGGGGTTAATCATTGTTTAACCAAGCAACTTCGTAAACACATTATTCATGATCACATAGATATAATATGGAAATCACAATGACTGGATCATTAATCAAGTAGCACCATGAATTAGCTCATATTATTACTTTAAAAGTTTATATGTGTCAAATATTAACTCTATTCCACAAAAAGCAATATAAATGCACACCCCACCAATAAAGATTTAAAACATTGAATACCGCCAACTTTGTTCACAACATAGACAAACTTATGGCACACTCTTTTTGACTAAACTTAAAACTAATTTTACACCAAATTACTTAAGACGCAATAGTAAGGTTTTTGGGAAAAGAATTAAGCATTGTAACCCAAGTTTTCAATAACAAACCTAGAAAAAAATGGTTTAGTGCTTCACTACTATCTATCCTATAACTCACCATTTGTAAAATTATTATAATCAACATGCATCAAGATAGGAACTCTTGATTGCATGATATGAATACAAGCAATGAGTTAACATCTTATTGCAAATCATCTTTTTAAGAAAAAAAGATGATTTAAGTGTTTGATCCTTCATCTTTGATAACTCTCTTTTCGGTCTCAACTTAACTAAACCTCAAGTTTGCATTCGCATTGCCTTTAGTCAAATATAAGAAAAGTTTATGAAAGAGCACAGCAATGACTACTGAAACCAATAGATTAATCCGTACAATCTTGATTGATTGACCTATAATCATGCCTAGGAAAGATCCACGAGTGCCATGCTAAACAACTACATACCAGCTTATTTGCCACTTATAGCAAACCCAAGGGAGGTTTACTTTTATTCATGGTACATAGAACCACTCATGGTAACCATTGATAAACTAAGATTAATTCTGCCAACTCAAAATGTAACCTTAAGTTACTAATATGCTTCACATATAAGCCCAAGCACAAACTCATGCAAATGAAACATTTCAATCCATTTTATAAGCCCAAATGCAAGCTTATATAATATGGTACAAAAAGGTAACCAGATTTTATACCCAAGGAAAAAATGCAAAGTCTTAGCACCCAAATGTATACCCAGTTAGATCATTATCTTCATCTTTGCATATACAACAAGACTAGTTGCCTAATCTCATTAGATAGTACTTGTTAAGACTCATCCTTTGATACCAAATGTAGTGCATGTGATTTTCACCCTTTATTCTATGGTGATTTACCATAAAAACCTTAACCATGCCTAACCTACCCCCCCCCCCCCCCCTTGGATAAGCTCCTGTCCCCCCCCCCCCCCCCCCCCCGGCGTCCCCCCCCCCCCCCCCCCCCGCCTCGGCTAGCCGGCCCCCCCCCCCCCCCCCCCCCCCCCCCCCTAGCCCCCCTCCCCCCCCCTCCCCCCCCCCCCCCCCCGCCCCCCCCCCCCCCCCCCCCCCCCCCTCCCTTCCCCCCCGCCCCCCCCGCCCCCCCCCCCGCCCTCCCCCCCCCCCCCCCCCCCCCCCCCCCCGCCTCCCCCCCCCGCCCCCCTCCCCCCCCCCCCCCCCCCCCCCCCCCCTCCCCCCCCCCCGCCCCCCGGCCCGGCCCTCCGCCCCCCCCCCCCCCCCCCACCCACGCCCCCACCCCCCCCCCCCCCCCCCCCCCCACAACCCCCCCCCCCCCTCCTCCCCCACCCCCCCCCCCCCCTCCCAACCCCCCCCCCCCCCCCCCCGCCTAATCCCCCCCCCCTTCCCCACCCCCCCCTCCCCCCCCCCCCCCCCCCACCCCCCCCCCCCCCCCCCCCCCCCCCCACCCGTTTAAAAACACGGTAAGCTATTATATAGCAAATATGACAAGCATACAAGCAAGAGCTAGACTATGACTCAGATTGATTAACCTACCCACTCTCCCTACTATATATTTAACCGCCCCCCCCAACCCCCCTAATGAACACACACTTTGGCTTTTCACCCTTAGCCATCCTTAGTACCACTAGGAGTGAGTTTCTGGGACTAATTTGAAATTTATTAAATATAAAATGGTGCTAGATTGCAAATTTGGACATGAGACTAACACTATTGTGTTCAGGATAATCTTTACATTCTATAGATATACCAAATTAACAAATTTAGACACTTTCCACCAACATATAGGGTATGCAATAATCTATCATCTGGTAATATTAAGGGACCAAACTCAATATTGCAAGGGGTTTGTAATATAGCAAGTGCAAGCTAATATATAAATTTTTCATACCAAACCAAGTATACTCAGCAAAAAACATATAAGGGTTCCTACTTTATATTTATCAAGTATAAGTATATACATGATAATCAGTTTTTCAACTAGCTTAGGTGGAGATTGATAAAGGGTTTAGCAATAACAACATCTTGCCATCGTGGCAATAAAGAAAGAATATCTGAAAGGACTAGTTAACAAGTAACTTACGATACCCGCGGTCATTCACAATAGAAACTTACTTGTCAGCATGTCCTTTCAGATATTCTTTCTTTACTGCCACGATGGTAAAAGGTCGGTATTGTTGGATGCTTTTATTAGTTTTCACCCAAGCTAGTTGATAAATTGGTCTTTGCATGTGTACTTGGCCAGATGAGCATAAGGACAAAATTTCTATATATTATTAATTAAATATACTTGACCTAGTTAGAAAAACTCATATGTTATATTGCACTTGCTAATGTTGGGAACCCCCATAATATTGAGCTTGGTCCTTTAATATTCACTAGATAATAACTTACCATGTCTGTCAAACACCCATGCTATCATATCTCACATGTTGGTTTTGTTTGGTTTTATTGGGTATTTATGAAAAGTGTCTAGATTTACTAATTGGGCATATATGCAAAATATAAAGATTATTTTGAACACAACAGTGTTATTTTTACTTCTAAATTTGCAATCTTACACCATTCTATATTTAATAAATTTTCATGATTGTCCCAAAGATTAACTCTTGGGACTGAGGTAAAAGCCTAAAGCGTGTTCTTGAAACAGGAAGGGACTATAGGGGGTTTTAAATATATAGTAGAGATTGGGCATTGCCAACTAATATTAGGCATAATTTAGTTCTTACTTGTGTGCTTGTCTTTGTTTTGTGTTTAGCTTGAGTCTAAATCCAAGTTCCATGCCATGTTAGCTAATGAAATTCCCATATCTTTGCGTTAAACCACTAGTATACTAAAATAGCACCAAACTCTGTTTGGCTCCATTTTGCATATTAGTCCTAACATTAGGATGCTAGAGGCTTTAGGACTATTCTAAGTCACTTCGTATGTTTGTCCTTTAACTCCTTGAGCTGTACACTTGGAAGTCATTTTGTGTTCTACTTCCTTCATTCCTTGGCTCTATATTTGGAAGTTTGGTTCTATCCTTTTGTTCAATGGCTTAATGCTTTAAAACTTGGGTTCTGTTCCACTGCCCTTGGCATGTGGTATATGGCCAAAAAGAGGGTTAAAGTTTTGTTCCATAGTTATCCTATGGTAAACCATCCTAGGGTAAAGGGTGAAAACCATGTGCACTATAAGAAACAAACAATAACAAAGAAAATATAATTGCTAAAAGGCATCATCACAATTAACATGCCCAAATGCATACTTAAAAAGAGGTATAGAAACTTATTAGATTTGATATAACATTTAGCAAGTTGATTTTCTAGAAATTGTGCATATGAAGTGACTAGTCCCCTGGAAACACATAGGAAATTCGTGCAAACACTGAGCATCATTGTAAGAATAGCATTTGCATAACATCACCAATGTACACTTATATATCAAAATTTAAATTTTACATTGCTAATCAAATTGAAAGTATGTATATGATGTATGACAGCATTTTATTTATTTAGGCTTGGCAGAAAAGTGAAATATAAATATAAGTGAACCAAAAATAAAACAATGAGAGAGATAATTTATATTTTCAAGATATAAATCTTTTAAGGGATTGTTCAATGTGCCCTAATGCCATCTAGGATTAGCTTGAGCAAAAAGCCCAAGCATTGTCACTCTTGAAACCTTGATGTATAACTACACAAAATTATTAGTATTGGATTGCATTCTTAAGTAGCAATCACTATAAAGTGTTCAAATTAATTATATGTATCATCCCTAAGATTTTCAAGGAAGAACTCCAGCCTCTAGTCAGATGCGATAATTTGCAATAAGAGTAGAGAGAGCTATATCACACATTATGAACATTACTATCAACTAAGTTTGATTATTCAATTGTAACTGCATAGTATAAGCAATTGCACCAATTGCTCCTCTAAAGTCAAAGGAAAAAGCTATTACTCTACTATGAAGATGAACTAAAAGGAATAAAAACAAAAGAAAAAAAATTGAAAAACTATATATATAAAAAAAGAGAAATCTAAACAACATAAAAGTTAAATCTAAACCAAAAGCGTGAAATTCTCCTCATGGACAATCAAAGATGCCCTTCACATCCACTAATGTAAATGAAATATGGAAATGGAATGTAAAATGTGTATATTTGATTAGCCTAAGAAATTTTAACATATATATAAAAGTGAGTGATCCAGATAAAAACGCTAATATGTATCAAAATCTCATTACACTAATAATAATATATTGGACATTATATAAAGAAAGTGTGTGTATGATGTTAAGATTAGTCATGTTAGCATCATTAGAACCACCAAGATAATTAATATTAAACACTAAATTAGTTTAGAAAATCATAGCTGTTAAATTAAGAAATATCCTATAATATACCGAAATATTTTAAGTATATTCCCTACATATATAATTAAGATTCAAATTTCTTAAGAGCCATCCTTCTCACAAAACTTTAACACGCAGGGCATGCAGTTCCTTGTCTCGAGCCTCTGCAAGAGCTTGCAAAGTCTCTTTTGTCCAAGAACACACCCTGTCTCCAAACAAGACTCTCATCAACCCCGACACGAGAACGTAATCCATGGGCACAAATGTGGTCCCCAAGGTAGCGATCGGGAACTTGGTCCAGGTCAGGGACAAAGCATTGTACACGATGGTGCCAACCAGAAGCGACTTGCTGTCGGGAATGCTTCCAGCCATCCGCAGCTTCTTCATCTTCTGCTCAGTATAAGCGAGCCTGTCATTCTGCTCAGCCAGCCATTCTTGCTTCTGGGCCTCACTTGGAGCTTGGTATACACTTCCCGGGTTCTCTTGGCACCACTTCTCCTTGATGCCCTCGAGATACATGTCAAAGCTTTCAGGGTCGATGGCACCCTTCTCGACTTGGACGGAGGCTTTGGGATGCAGCACCGCGCAAGCCCAATCACCATCTGCGAGGATAAGCATATGCACAGGCTTGTACCTGTGAATGTTGAGGTTGGCGATAGCTGCGCGAGAAGCATACTCCGCTAGCTGGTAAAATGCCGACTGTTCCGCCGTCTCTGGATCCCACACGAAGTTCTTTTGCTTGGAATCCGTGATAAGCAGCGTGAACGTCTTGCCGATATCCCGGTACCCGCCAGTCTCAGGAAACCCATGGCCATAGCCACGAAAGTCGACCGCCTGCCAGGGCCCCAAATCGTCACCATCCTCATGAACAAAGTCAATGTAATGTCGACTATTCCCGTCAGAGCTATCAGCTGTGATCCGAGACGATCCAGAAGCATTTTGTAGAGCCGAGGCATCTAGAGCTGCCAAGCCGCTCATAGCTTCGTCACTCGGGACATGATCCCCCTCGCGCTGCTTGAGAAGCTCTGCATCTCCCGCCAGTGGGGCAAGGTGAGTGAAGAGGGGGAAGAAGGACGCAGCTAACTTCCTCTCACTGGATCGGTAGCATCTAGCCGCCTTCTGCATAGCGGGAAGGAGATGCTCCAGAAGAAAGTAGTCGAGAAGCTGCTTGTCTACCCCGTTGACGCGCGTCACCTTACCGCTCGCGTCTTCCTCGCACGGCGCCTCTGTCTCGAACTTGTCCACAGTACCAGCACACACATTCACAACGGGGTTCGAGATTTCGAAATCGGTCCGTGTCATGGAGCTCGCAGTTACCTCAAAGGACGATTTCCGCTTTGCCATCGCTCGTCCCAAACCTAGAAATATCTGCACTGCCACAAGTGGGCCTTCCACATGCGCACTTTTTTCCTTCAAAGTTTTTTTTCTTGTCTCAGTTAAATTTGTTTTATGGTATTTTAATTTTCTTTTTATTAAATTTACTATTTTAATCTGGTATAATTATATAATTAGTTAATATTTATTAATAGGATATTCTTTTAATGGCACTACTTATGTCTTTAAATTATTATACATAAAAACAAATATCGGTGATTGTTTTAACTCCAATTGTATAAACTTAACTTTATAAATAGTAAATCCTCACTTTAAATAATTGTCCAATGCCATAACATCTCCAATTGGTAGATGGGACTAGATAATCATATATATATCTACCAGTCACAACTTAAATGCAAAATGCCTTTAAATTAAAGAAAAAGGTAAGCATTATCACTATCATTGCGATCCTTTTGTTCTTCTCATGCTTGCAAATGCCAAATTTGCACTGGTAGGAGATCAGATAGGTCCCACAGGGGACACACAACAGGCAGAATTTTCTGGGCTCAACAATACATTCCTGGAAGGGAAGAAATTCTTAATAGTGTTAGGCAAGGCACCCAAAATAAAACGTTTACGTACGCGAAGTATCTTCCATCCTATATATAGTGGCATGCTTCTTCCAAGTTTTGAAAAGTCTGTTGTGATCTCCATTCGCTCGATCTGAAATATGTCTCTAAACATCTTAAGCAGCTCCTCTCTAGTCATGATAAACTGGAACTCGTGCTGCTTGGAGTAGATCTGGCCAGTGCTTGGAGCTTGGATAGCACCAAGAAGCCAGTCTGCGAGACAAAACACTCCTCGAGGTAGAAATGCAAAATGTGAGGTGAATTAGCTCTACTTATGACAGTTGTCATCCATGACTCAATCAAACACGTTGGAAAGAGTTCACCTTGTTAGAAGAATCATGCTACAGCCACAATGATTTTCAATCAATTAAGCCTGTCCCAAGGGGATGGTACAACCTAAGTGACGTTCAAGGTTTTTACTGTTTCCAGATGCGACTTAAACTTTCTCTCTAACTAATTTAATATTAGTTTCTATCTTTTCAGACTACTGTCATAAGTAGCCTTCTACGACATCGATCCATTCAAAACAAAAGAATGTGTAAGATAAAAGGAATGATACAAGAGAAACGACGAGGACGATGACGGTTTCTGAGAAATGCGGAGAACATAGAAATTAGAAACAAAACGAGAGGAAGGTAAACATACTTCACATCAAATGTTACAGACACCAGCTACATTTCTTGTTCACGCCAACTCCTTTGTACAAGAGCAATGGAGGTCAAGTACCTGGAGAGGGTTATTCACAAGCACAGTGGATCACTCAAAGGAGCAAGATATGATAAAGAAGCATGGCAGCAATGAGAAGCATGATTTTTTGTTTCGACTTGACAGGAGGACTGGTCGCCTAGGATCCCAGCGTGGCTTTGATGCCGACCCATCCACAAAAACCGGGAGATAAATCCCCCAATGTGAGCGAAGCTGTTGATGTGAGGCAAGATGCCCAAGTTGATGCTGATAATGATGGGATCAACACTGCGATTTGCAAGCCAAAGCAATACAAAGAAAAAATAGAAGCTTGTTTTAGTTGCAATACATCACCACGAAATTAACTTTAAAGCAAAAGGTACCTTAAAGATAAAACGGTCCTGGATGAACAATGCGGGAGGCTAGATATCAACTTACCAAAGCCAAATTCCCTCTCCAGATGAATGACACACGAGCAAACCACATGCAAGAGATTTGCCGCCACCCATGATGTTTTTTCACCACTGCTGTCAAGTCCAATGCCCCCATCTATCAATCTATAAAAGCAACAATTGATCAGAAACAATGAATCATATGATAAAACGATAGAAAAAAGAAGACGACCAACATTTCAGAGGAGGACTGGCCTTGAAAAATTTGAAGATAGCCAGGTGAGGCCGGAAAGCGATCATGAAGGGTCCTCTAGAAATAATGATATCAGTAGGATCCCATTACAAGAGGTACTCAACATATCTACCTCATTTTTGTGGCTCATCCGTCATCTTCATTGTCACCATATAGGTTAGCAATTGCCCCAAGAACTACTTCGATTGCAATCTACTTGAGCGGTGCTTGTCACCTCGCAAACCTCCCCTCCATCGAAAGCTGGATATGTTCATTCGCGTTAGAATGAACATGGGATGCGTTAGAACACTTGGATGATCACATGTTCATTCGCTGGAGTGGATTAGCCCTAGACAACTTGTTTTTTCTTTTGAAAGAAATGCGAAGAGACCAACATCCTCAAGGACACAGTGCAATGACAATGCAGTTGGAGGGAATCAAGCCGGATAGAGTGACTCTGTTAACGGTTGTCGACACCTTGGATCCCTCGGCGTTGGCAGGATCACGCTCGAGAACTGGGACTTGGGGGCCTCACCAGCCTCATGAACGTTGTCATGAGAATGTACTCGAGGTCTGGGAGCTTGGAGGAGGCAGTCCGAGTGTTTGCAGCAGGGATCTAGTTTCCTGGAACACTATCATCGGAGCCTACGTACATTTTACACACTATGATAAAGCTATCAACTTTTTCCAACAATGCAGCTCCAAGGTTTTCTAACGGACAAGATTACGTTGCTAGCAATGCTCAAGGTTTGTTAAATCCAAAGTTCTTTCTCCAAAGCGAACTGATCCATGCTGTTGTAGAGCTTGGCGAGGAGGCAGAGCTAGCCGCTGCAATCATGGGAATGTATGGCAAGTGTGGAAACCTCGGCCACAGTATTTAGCAGCAGCTCCTTCCAGCAAAGTCCGGTGACTTGGAACTCGAGGTTAGCAGCACTTAGTCAAGAGGGACAGTCGACAGAAGCTCTTGGTCTCTACAGCTGTATGCTGCTCCAAGGTGTGATGCCTGACAGAGTTACCTTCCTTGCTCTTCTCGACGTAGAAGCTCGACCGGTCGTACACGGCCATATAATCCAGCGCGGTTACGCTCGAGATTTCGTAGCCACTGCACTGCTCGACACTTACAGCAAGTGCAGGAGGCACGTTGCGTATTTCAGCCTTGGAGAAGCGCTGCCTACTTCATACTCATGCAGCTCCAGGGTGAAGCTCCAAACAAGGTGACAATGGCTTCCGTGCTGACTGCTTGCTCGAAACTGGAACTTGAAGATGATGAACTCAAGAGAGGGATGCGGGTATACCGGTGCTGCGTCGAACTTGGACATGATCGAGAGCTCGTGGTTGGAAATGCCAGCGTCCATGCCAAGCTGGGAAAGGCCTGGACTCGCAACGTTGTCCATCCTGTCGGCCTGTGGTCAAGTCGGAGAAAGCAGAGAATGCCGGTGCCTGTTCCGAGATATGCTGCTGGAGAGCGACTCCAGACCTGACAACTATACCTTCGTCACTATCCTCGGCGTTTGCAAGCAGAGCCGAGAGGATCTAAGCCATGGAAAGCTTCTTCATCAACTTGCCAGGGAGAGTAGCGGCAGCCTGGATCTTCTCGTCGCGACAGCCTTGGTTCACATGTACTCGGAATGTGGAAGCCTCGAGGACACGGCGACTTTCGGCACGATACAGCAGCCTGATGTGGTGTCTTGGAATGCGATGATTTCGGCCTTGTCGCACTATGGCGAAGAGTTTTCGACTTGTTCCAGCGGATGAAATACTCCAAAGTTGTTCCCGACAGCCTCACATTCGTTGCGGTCCTGAATGCATGCACCGCCAACTCGGAGCTCGAGCTTGGCCAACGTGTTCTCTCCGAGGCAGTCCCGGCAGGATTTGGAGCAGAAGTCGCAGCAGCCGGCATCAACATGTTTGGAAAGTGTCGAAGCCGTAGTGGAAACGTTCCTGACGCTATTGCCACACGAAAAAAGCTGGCTTGGAACGGACTGGCCACGGCGTTGGCTCACGGTGCAAGATCTAGCGAAGTGGGCCGAGTGCTCGAGCGCATGGAGCTGTCGGGCATTGATGCGGACTCGGTGACTTTCGTGAGTGTTCTCTCCACTCTGAGTCATGCCGGAGTCGTGGAGGCCCGCTGCTACCGGTTGAGCTCCATGAGCACGGGGCCGGGCTGGATTTCTGGAGGAGGCCGAGGAGATGGTGACCGTCAAACTTAGAAACAGGAGGCTGGAGCTTTCATCATCCCGAAGTAGTGGTGGCAGTGGTGATGACCCTCTCGTTGTTCTGTGGACGAGCTTCCTAGTCCATGGAGACTCGGAGCGTGGGAAGCGAACAGTGGAGAGAATTCTCGCGCGCCAGCCTGAGGACGCTGCAACATACGTCCAACGTTTTTTCTCTGGGAGGAACGTAACTTGCTTGTGTTCTTGGGTAGAACGAAAGGAGGCCTAGTAACACTGGAAGTTAGACATAGTAACTTGTTTCCAAAACTTTTACCTGTGGATCTATATTTCTTTCTCATGCGAATCTGCGCTGTTGCCAGTGACACCCTGCATGTACAGAGAACTCCTGACCCTGCACACACGACGAATTAAGTTTCTTAAATCCGACTACGCTACGTAATTAACTTACCACCACTGTTGAAGATAGCAGCGAAGAGATGCATCGCCACTAAAACCTCGAACTTCCAGAGGCGCTTCTCCATTACCAACACTCTGATCGTGCTGCGCAAAGTCCCCAGGCACTAGAGATGTAGCCGGAGAATCCACTTCTTTGGACAAAAGTGGCTGCCAAACAAAGAAAACAAAGAAGTTTAACGTTTGGAACTCTTATTAGAATGATCAATGGACTTACCCATGGTATTGGAAGAGAGGCTCCACCGTCGAGACAAGCTGGACCTTGCTCGTCCCACACCATTATAAGTAGCCTGCAAAAACAAGTTCAAAACTCCATGGCACAATCTGGTAAGAAAGAGTCGTAGCACCTGAGGAAGGCTTTGATTCGCCTGGGAGAGCGCTGGAAACTTTGCTGAAAACTCCAGCTCCAGAGTATCGTCTCCCGGTGTGCAAACCAAGGTGAGCTCCGCCTCGCCACCCTCGGTGAATGCGCCATGGACGCCTCCTTCCGGCCGAAGCTGCTGCTGCTGCTGCTGCTTCCCCATTGCGAGACTCAAGCCAGATCGATGCTCCACTGCTGTCATGGTCTCGAGCTCGTTTTCGTCGAGAGGAAGATCGCTGCTCGTGAGCTCCGGTATCTCGATGACTATATAGTCACGCGCATCAAATGCGTGATCGCAGCGAGCATCGCAAAGTGAACAGCTATCCGAGTCAGGTGGATGCCACTTGACCACCTCTATCGCCATGATCTCCTTGAAGAAGATTCAGATCCGCCGGCTCATGGCGACCAAGAGGTCACTATCGTAGCATTGATCCGCTGCCACAACCGGTGCCTCAGTATCTCCCTGTGCTTCCTCCACGGACTGGATCTTCGACTCTGGAAAATGTTAGCCCCGAAGTTTCAATCCGTCGACATGAATGAATGGACTTACTGCTCAATGATTGCCCCAGCTCGGGCTTCCGGAGCTCCTGTAGCTCCACCACCTTTTTATCATCCGGCTGTACGAGGCTGCGACACTGCCCCTGCAGTTAACGAGAGAAAAAAAAAGGAAAGGGAGAAACAGAGAATCAAGAGTAAAGACCCATAAAACTCACCTCGACAAGACCATCGATGTTAATAGCGAAGAAAGAGATCTCCTGGGCAGCAGCGAGGGATGTCCGCTTTGCGAGCTTCCACTTCTTGTGGACCAAGAACAGGGCAGCGAAATCCACCGCGATAACAAACGCAAAGAAGAGAAAGAAGAACATCATCTTATCTTTGAGACAAACCAAGCTTAGCGCGAGAGAGAAGAGAGAGAGCGCTTGAAAAGGCCCCCACACACACGACGACGCAGCTAAGTCAAAGAAGAAATCTTTGTCCCAAAGCCCAATCACAGACCGACTTAGAAAATAATATGCTGAGCTGAAAGAAAATACGCAATCAACTATTTGGAGAATGCTGAGCTGCCCTTAAGCCTTTCTTAAAGTAATCACGATTAAGCATCACTAATAAGTGCTCCCGTGCTTACTATGGCGATGGAGCTTCGTACCTGGTGCTTACCATCGCTCCACACCATATATCCCCAAGCGCGGCCTCCTGGCAGCGCTGGAGATGGCTGCGTGATCTTGAAGCTCACCGCGAACTGCTGCTTTTGTCCACTGCCTGAGAATGTGAGCCTCGAGGGCCACACGGAAACTGAAACTCCCGGTGGCGGCCTCACGAACGCCTCGTAAGTTGACGAGCAGTTTGCGACGCTGGTGAGCGTCCTCGTCACGCTCACAAGGCTGTTCGCGTTGAGCCTGGCGATTCCGATCGATGGATAGTTGAAGTTGCTCACCGGTTCCTGGTGGGCGGGACACGAGAAGTTATCCTGGCCTGAGATTTTGCGGACGGTGCTGGTGTTGAACTTGAGGCTGCAGAGCAGCAGGAGATAATCCTGGGGAGCAGCGTCGTAGACCAAGCCGGGGTCCGCTGCTGCGTTGGGATCGACGTGACCCGAGCCAAAGTTGAAGGCACCGGCGACTTGAGAATCATCCGCGAGGATGAGCTGCTCGCGGTTGTCCCGAGATCTTGCTGTTTCGAGGCGATTAAGTCAGTACTATACAAAGAAACAAGAAACTCTCACCGGTAGTGACTATAGCTGACATGATCGCAGCTGGACTCCACTCGGGATACAAAGCTTTGAGCATGGACGCGACGCCAGAGACGTGAGGACAGGCCATGGACGTCCCAGAGGCTACGACGAACTTGAGAGCTCGAGTGCTGTTGTTGGTTATGGGAGATGCTGCCTCGGAAAACGATGCCAGGATGTTTACACCAGGAGCAGTGACGTCCGGCTGCATTTTAGAAATTGATCATGACTTGAGCAAGAAAAAATGGATAGCGACCTTTAGGATGTCGGGGATGAGCATGTTGGGCCCGCGGGACGAGAAGGGAGCCATAGTTGGAGCCGGTTTGATGCCGGTGACAGTAGTGGAAGCTGTGAGAGTTGCAGTCGGCGAGCTACAAAAGCATGTCTAGAACTTTAGCCTTTCAAGAGCATCTCGAGGACGCACCTTGACGCATTCAAGTATGCAAAGATGGCTGCGGCAGCTTCCGAGTTGACGTTGGTTGCTGGAAGGACGTGAAAAGCAGCCTGCGTTTGGCTCCCATCCGACGGGGAATTCGCCAGGATCATCCCGACGCCTCCGGCAAGCTGCACGACTTGTCCTTTGGAGAGTTGGCTCCCCGAGCCGCGCAAGCAAACGACGATCTTCCCTTTGGCCTTCTCCGGATCCAGCGAGCCCGCATTGCACAAGAGGCTGGCGACAAGAAGCAAGCTTGCTTAAGTGGAGATGCAAAAGTTCTTTAGACTTACCTGTCGGAGGCATTGGAGGAGGAAGCCGGGATGGCACCACCGGAGATGAGAGGATACTGGTGAGCTCCATCGTCAAGCTTAAAATCGGACATACTGCTTCCCTTCGAGACACATAAGAGACGCATGAGCAAAAGATGGTATGGTAGCAAAAGAGATTACTCGGAACGTCGAGTTGTCGCCGAGAACAACCGTGGAGCAAAAGTCGCGGTCAGTGCTGCTGGCAGCAACAGTAAGGACCCAAGGTGCTACGTTGACAACGCTTCCGAAAGCTGGCCCCCCGTTTCCAGCCGAGCAAACGACAGCGATTCCCTTCTGGACAGCGTGATATGCACCGATGGATATGGCGTCCTCAAAGAGCTGCGAGAGAGGCTGCGAGCCGCCGAGCGAGAAAGTGAGAATGTCGACGCCATCCTGGATTGCGTCGTCCATCGCAGCGAGAATATCAGCATCGTAGCAGAGAGTACCAGTCGCTTCCTTCTGCCAGCAGACTTTATAGACGGCAAGCCTCGCGAGTGGCGCTCCTCCTTTGGCTGTCCCATTGCCGAGGCCCAGGAAGCTTGCTTGCGGGACGAAGCGGCCTCCAGCTATGGAGGAAGTGTGAGTCCCGTGGCCTTTTTTGTCTCGTGGAGATTTGAAGTCCCCAGTCGAGTTCACGTTGAGAGGACCATTTTCCAGCTCGAAGCCTTTGATGTAGTACCTGGCACCGATCAACTTCCTGAAGAAACCAGCTGTTAGCTCTTTTTTTCTTCGTCATCTTTTGTAAATTAACCTGTTGCAGTGAGATGTGTTGAACGCTGTGCCACTCACACACTTCCCTTTCCATTTGCTTGGCACGGCATCGAAGCTCTCGTCGTTAAAACTTTCTGACTCGGGCCAAATTCCTTCAAGAAAAGAACTTAAATCTCTATAGTCTTCCTCGTTATTGCCATACCTGTGTCAAGAGATCCAATGATCACATCTTTGCCGAAGTTGGATCTGCTCCACAAAGAAGACGCTGGAATCTCACCACCCTGTGACTCTAGTTGCATGAAGTCCCAGCTATGAGTTGTGTGTAGGTAGTTTTCCTTGTTCGGAAAAACGGACAAAACTCCAGGAATTCCTAGCGAGCGGTAGCAGGATTTTAGCTCAGGAGCAAAAAGAGAGAAACGTACTTGAAATGTCGGCAGCTTGCTCCGGGCGTAACTTAGCAGCAAATCCATTGAAGCCATGAGTGTAGCTGTAGAAGATGGCCCTTTGAGCAGCCCGGAGACTGGAATCCAACACAAAGCTTAGGAAATCTTGTCTCGTGTGAAGAAAAAACATTTCACCTCTGGAAGACGGGCCGCAAAATTTCTTGGTGGGAAGCAACAAGCTTCTGTTTGTCTACAGTTTCAGGACTGCTTCCAAGGTATACAATGTAGCTCTGCAAAGGGAAACAAAAAGTTGGAAAAACTATCAAATACTCTCTGTTGTACCTGTGAGGGAGACGCCGAAGATATCTCCAAGCCAAACTCGAAGCTCACTAGAACCAAAACCAGTAAAGTGGCTCTCAAGAGCTCCATGAATCTCCTCTTTCACAACTGAGGTTTCTCGAGAGCTTTTCTCAAGAAAAAACCAGCGCGAGCTTTGCTTCCAAGCGAGGGATGTCATGATTTGCGTCGAGGAGTGATGCGTAATCCAGGAACAGGAGCTACAGGAGTTCTCTGCTGCTGCTGGTTAATGTTCGAGAGGAGGATGTAGGCCGCTACGTTCTTGGGATCCTTTTCCAGTGCCAGAGCCGCGGCCTCCCTCCCAAACTCCACGCTGTTGTGACTTGAGCAAGCTCCAAGGAAGCAGCTCCAGTCCACAACGTCGGCCTCAAAAGGCATGCTTTGGATCAAATCACTGGCATCAGTCAGGTATCCAGCTCGTCCCAGCAGATCGAGAAGACAGCAGTAATGCTGCTTGGTGGCTCTCAATCCAAAGTCTCCAACCATGGACAGGAAATACGATCTTCCATCGCGAACTTTGCCGTGGTGAGTGCAAGCCGCCAGGATCGAAAGGAAGCAAACGTGGTCGATCTTTTGCTCCGCCAGCTTGATCTCGTCAAAGAGTAGCTTCGACTCGTAAAGCTCCCTGTTGTGAGCAAACGCTGCCAGGAGCACGGAGCGGCCAACTAGGTGTTGATGTGGCATCCGACTCAGCAGCTTCTCCGCCACGTCAAGATGCCCGGCCTGGGCAATTGCTCCGAGCATTAGCGCCCACGTCGTAGCGTCCCTCTCCGGCATGGAGTGGAACGTCTGTGTTGCCTGGTCGAGTTGGCGCCACTTGGCATACACACTCAGAACGGTGTTCCAAGCTGGCAGTATTGTCTGCGGCATCTCGTTAAATAACTGGACAGCCTCCTCCAGATGTCCGGACGTGGCATATGCCGTCAACATGGAACTCCACGTCGTCAAGCTCCGCCACTCCATCCTGTCGAATATTCTCTGCGCCTGATCCAAATGCCCAACATTGGCATATGCCGTCAGCAGTGACGTGTACGAGATAACATCGTGCTCTGGCATCGAGTTGAACAGCCGCAGTGCCGCGTTGGGCAAGCAGCTGTGTGCGTGGCACGCCAGCATGGCGTTGAACGAGCTGAGGCTGTGATGTGGCATCGCGTGGAAGAGCCTCTCGGCCTCGTCGGCGCAGTCGGCTGCCACGTTGGCCGCCAGCAGGGCGTTCCACGCCACCACGTTTTGCTCCGGCATCTGATCAAACAGCCTCTTTGCCACGTTGGCGTCACCATGGTGGGCATTTGCAGCAATGAGGAGCGTCCACGCTACCAGGTTGCGCTGGGGCATCCGGTCAAAGATTAACTTTGCTCTTACCAGGTTGTCGTCGTGGCAGTAGCCCCCCAGCATGGACGTCCACGCCACCATGTCCCTGGCGGGCATCTGTTCAAACAGACCCCTCGCTAGAGCAAGAAGCCCATTTTGGGTATATACCGCCAACATTAGCGACCACGCGATAAGATCCCTCTCGGGCATCTCGTCGAAGACGCGCTTCGCCCTAGAGATCTGGCCGTGATGTCCGTACACCTCTAGCAGCGTGGAGAAATAGATCATATCGCGCAGTGGAGCTGTGGCAAAGAGCTCCTCCGCTTGATCCAGATGCCCATTCCGAGCAAATGCCGCGGTCATGGATGTCCAGATGATGAGATTCCTCTCCGGCATTCCATCGAACAGCGCCTTGGCGAGATCAATCTGGCCGTCCTGCGCGAGTGCGTTGATCAACGGGGTGAAGGACAGCAGGCTCCAATACGGCATCGAATCGAAGATTTGCTTGGATAGGCGCGCGTTGCCCGATTGCGCGGACTGGGCGAGGAGCGCATTGCAGGAGATTAGAGTGTCTGGCGGCGCCATCGCGGAGCCCGGGCATCGCAAGAACCCTAGGTCAATCACAGTCGTCGGTTTCAAACGTATCGGGGCCGTTGTTGGACACGCCACGAAGGGACACGAGCGCTTTGGGGCAGCTCTTGCGCGAGCGATGAATTAGGGTTCTTGGTTCTTCTTTCTGGGAGGAGCGGGAGATGATCGAGGCCTGGGGGATTTTGCGGGCAGAATGGGCCTGCTACTGTGGAACAAGCTCGTCGCGACGGTCGCATCGGGGATCGCCGCGGGCGCCGTGTACGTGACCGCCAAGCTCACATTCTCGCTCTTCGTCTGGGGGCTCTACGCAGGCGCGGCATTCCTCTCGGCAAAGCTCCTGTTTGGAAGATTGAGCGGCGGCGGCGGCACTCGGCCTCCATTCTGGTAAAGAATCTCTCGCAAGCGCGACTCTAGGGTTCTCGTAAGCGAAGCGCCAAGATTTCTTGATGGTAAGCTCCGTAAATTTCCTATCCAGTAGCTCCAATCCGATCTTCTTGCAGGATCATCATCCACACTACTACCGAGGACGCGATGGATTGCCGCATTTCACCGCCATGGACTCGCTGGATCTCAATCTCCACCTAGCGCCGCCCCCAGCAGCCGTGCATCCGGCCGCGACGCCGCCATATCCACTGTGGCAGCCATCGCGATCGGAGTTCATAGGCCACGGCATGTTTAACTTCCAGCCTCTGCCGACGCCACAGCCGATCTGGACGAGGTTCTTCCTCGAGTATCCGCCCAGCCCCAGCCCGCCATCGCCAGGGGAGATCGACTTTAGCAACCCGTACCATTACCACGACTACCACCACGAACACCACTCGCCCTTCTGGGGGATGGATTTCTCCGACGTTGACTCTGGGCAGGAGCTCGACCTGGATCTCTCGCCGCTCCTCCACGACCACTTTCTCCGCGAGGAAGACGACGAGCTGGAAGCGGCATTGCTCGAAGGAGAAGAGCAGCACCATCAAGAAGATGGCGATCGAGATCACGAGCAGGATTGGTGGGGTGCCAGGAGCAGCAGCGCTGCTACGACCACCAGATTGAATTCAAGCGGCAGAGCGACACCGGCAGCAGCAGTGGCGGCGGTGGCTGCCACTGAAGCTCCACAGTCATCGTCCTCAAAGTCTCAATATCTCCCGAGGAAGAAGAACAGCGCGTCAGCTTCTTCGCTGGATTTGAATTCCCAGCAGCACCAGCAGCAGCAGCAGGATGAAGATCAAAGCCAGGCCAAGCTACTCTGCGACGATCAAGAGCAACAGCAGCAGCGATCCGGATCCGCCAAGGAGTTCTTCTTCGATTGCAACGTTTGCTTCGATGTGGCGAGCGAGCCGGTGGTGACGAGCTGCGGCCACCTCTTTTGCTGGCCCTGCCTCTACCAGTGGCTCCACGTCCACTCCCACAATGACGAGTGCCCGGTCTGCAAGGGCGCCGTCTCGGACGCTGACGTCATACCCATTTACGGCCGCGGCGGCGACGGCGGCCCCAGCGTGGAGCGATCCTGCCCGTCCGCCAGCATATTCGCGCAGCACATCCCGCCCCGGCCGCGCGCCCGCCGGGCCGACTCGGTCCGGCTGCGCCACCCTGGCACAGACGTGGCGCTGGCGGAGATGCTGAGATGGCGGAGGTTCATGCGCATGTGGCACCAGCACACCAGCCGTCTGATGCTGGAGAGGCGTGGCGCGATCGACGGTGGGGGGCGGCCGGCGATGGTGCCCGCGTCCATGATCGACCAGCTCCATCACCAGTGGCCATACAATGTGGCCAGTACGGAACTAGAGAGGCGGATGTAAGGAGAGAGCCAGGGAATATGCTTCGGGTGGATATGAAACGCCGGTTCCTATTTTGTTTTTTGAATTGGCCGGGATTTGGTGGGAAAACGAGACATAGGGTTCTTAAGAGAGCGAGGAGGAAGGATCGTCCAGGGCGCCCAGCGGTGAGTGCGTTTCTCGATCGGTTCTGGCCTGGAAAGGAGTGATTATGGCTGGCGCTGGCGTCGCGAGGCAGAGCAGGCGGCGGACCAAGCCAGCTGCCGCGGCTGACACGGAGGCGGCGGCGGCGATCGAGGCCCAGCGTGCTGCTGTTGCTGCAGCTACCAATCTTCCTCTTCCTTCATTCAATTTTGCTACCAAGGAGGCGCTCCCGACCAGGACTGTGGCCGCGTCCAGGGCGAAGGCGCTCAAGGAGAAGAATGCCGCTGCCGACGCAGCGGCTCCTGCCGCTAAGAAGAACCTTCAGGGGGAGTTCCAGGATTCTTGCCAGGAGATCCGCAAGAGCTGGGAGTTTTTCTCCGCCGCCAAGGTGTTTCTCCTCCTCTTCGCGGCTGCGGGGATAAGCACCACGCTGTTGAGCCTCCGCGAGAGCGATCAAGGGCAGCTTCTCCCTGAGACGCCCACGGCAGCGAAGGTCTCGGAGGTGGAGGATTTCATGAGGAAGACGAGCAAGTGGTTGCAAGTGCAGCTGGATGTGGTGGACGACAAGATCGGCAAGGAAGTGTCGGGCGTTCGATCGGAGCTGGAGGAGAAGCTGTCGGAGAGGACCCGGGGCTTCGAGAAGGACATTGGAAGCATCAAGGCTCAGGTCCAAAAGGTGGACAACTCGCTCAAGATGCTCTACAGCCAGGAGCTCTTGTCCAGGGAGGAGACTTTGGAGCTCGTCAAGTCGGCCATGGACCAGCGCGCTCGAGAAGGGAGTGACAAGGCCATTAGCCTGGACGACGTGCGCGCAGCCGCGAGAAAGGTGGTGCAGAGTGAACTGGAGACGCATGCCGCGGATGGGATCGGGAGAGTGGATTTTGCTCTGGAAAGTGGTGGAGGAAAGGTGGTTCATCACTCGGACGGCTACTTCCAGGGGCTGCACTGGACCAGGCTGGGGATTCATGTCCTCCCGGGTGTTTTTCGGAGGCACCCGATGGCTGATAGGCTTCTCCGGCCCAGCTTTGGAGAGCCCGGGCAGTGTCTGCCTCTCAAAGGCAGCAATGTGACAGTGGACATCAGGCTGCGGGCTCACATTTTTCCAGAAGCGGTGACATTGGAGCACTTGTCTAAGGTAACGCAAAAGTTGATTTTCTCTTTGTGTTTCTCGGCCTAACAGCTTGCTTTCTCAGAAAGTAGCCTATGACCCAAGAAGTGCACCCAGAGATTTCGAGATCTGTGCTTGGCGTACTGTGAAAGACGACGTTCTCGATGCCAGGAACGTTACTTCTCTTGGGAGGTTCACGTATGATCTCGAAAAAGGAAGCATCCAGACATTCGATCTTTCCGACAAGCCGACATCTTCAGTCAACATGATCCGGTTGCACGTTCTCTCAAACTACGGCAGTCCGACGCACACTTGCTTGTATCGGTTGCGAGTACATGGCACTGAGGACGGAGTTATGGCTTGAGGAAACAGATGGGAGGCGCTTGTACAGTATGGTAGAGTTAGAGGGAGTTGCTATAGGGTTTTGGCAATGGCAGTGAATGCTAGGCAGTCAGCTCCGCCTCCTACATTTCTGGGTGCTGGTGCCAAGACAAGGAAAAAGGTGGGATCACTCTGCTCGTCTTGTTCACCGAGTTTTGGCTCCGAGGATCAGGCTCCTGAGTTTGTGAGAGGCAAGCTTCTTAGTGAACTATCGACTTGGGGCATTGGCGGAGCTGCGCGGCTCTTTGTAGAAGTCCGAAACAGAGAGCAGCTCGTTTCTTCTATAAGGTATGTTGTTTTTTTTTCACTGTCTCTGTCGTAGTTGAGCATTTCCTTCACAGGCACTGCCGCGAGCACAACCTCAAGTTCCTGGCTCTGGGAAAAGGATCCAATTGCCTCTTCGACGATCGCGGATTCGACGGCTGTGTAATCCTCAGTCGCATCAACGACATGCACGAGAATGGCTGTGGACGCTACCGAGTTGGCAGTGGCTATCCTTTCAATCTCCTGGGGATTCACACGTCAAAGCAGGGTTTCGGGGGGCTCGAGTTTGCGTCTGGCATTCCTGGGACTGTAGGCGGGGCAGTGTTTATGAATGCTGGAGCTGATGGCCAGGTATGTCTTTGATCCTTCCATGTTTTCAAGTAAGTAAAACCCGAGCATCAACTTGTTGCGTCTAGGAAACAATAGAAGTCCTCGAGGCGGTGGAGTTCGTCGACACGAACGGACAAACACGCGAGCTGCTGAAGAAACAAGGAGAGCTTGCCTGCAGCTACCGGAAGTCTCCATTCCAGGGAATGCCAGACCTTGGAGCCATTCTCTCCGCCACCTTCCAGCTCCAGCCGTGCCCTCTCTCTCGCGACAGGCAAAGAGACTATCTCGCCAGGTGAGAGCTCAGCCTTCTCCCATCACTTCCATCTAACATCACGACCTTCCGGCAGGAGAAAGCAAACCCAGCCAGTGAACGAGCGAAGCGCAGGGTGTGTGTTTCGAAATCCAGGCAAGGGGTGCCAATCAGCGGGAGCCTTGATAGAGGCCGTGGGGCTCAAAGGGCTGAGGATTGGAGGAGCAAAGGTGTCCGAGCTTCACGCCAACTTCTTGATCAACACGGGCGGCGCCAAAGCCAGCGACGTCTTGTCCCTCATCTCGGTGATCAAGGACCGCGTGAGAGCCGAGAGTGGCATCCAGTTGGAGCAGGAAGTACGTTACATCCCGTACTAGAAGCTCCCTCCTCCACAACCAGGTACACGGGAGAGAGAAAAAGGAAGCTTTCATTCTCAATGTCTAGTGTTTGCTTTTCTTTTTGTTCATGCTTCCTTCTCCTTCCAAGATGTGAGTGTAATCCTCGGCACTTGCATATAGAGATTTTCTCTTTGACCCCGTTGATCCATCTTGTGTCCTGTTCTTCGCGCCCCTTCTGTTCTTGTTCTTCGTCTTGTCCTTCGTATCCTCCATGAAGATCTCATCGAACTCGTCATCATCGGAGCTCTCATCTTCATCGTCGGGTACGTTCTTTGCGCTCTTCTTCTTCTTCTTACTGTTTTTCTTGTCTACAGCCAGAACCTCGGGTAGCTTCTCGTCGTCGTCGGATGAATCATCGTCGTCGTCCTGTAGATCAAACTCTGCACCCTCCGAGTCATTTTCATCGAGCAGTCTATCGATTTCTTCCTCTCCCGAATCCCCTTCGTCGTCTACCAAACCAGCATCACCACCTTCTTCATCTTCATCATCGCCTTCTTCATCATCGCTGCTAAGTTCTTCGTCACTTCCAACCATGTCGTCATCAAAGTCCTCGAGCGCCTTCTTTTTCTTCTTCACGCGTTTGCCCATAGCCTCGGCCTTTGCGCGGTAAAACCTGTGGAAGATCAGATCCGATGGAGCAACGTCGTCTTCCGCCAAGGACGCCAACTTCATGCCCACGGGCGCATTTGAAACAGCCTCCTGGAATCAAAGCTTCATGAGTGAAAAGAAGTAGAAAAAAAAATTGTCACCTTTTTGGTACTGTCAATCCCGATCTTGCGAGCTTTCGGCTTCCTTTCAGCGAAACGATCCAGAAAAGCGGTGAAGGCAAGGTCCTGAATTGGGTCACCAGAGTAAACAACCGCGGCATTTGAGAGAATCGTTTTGGCCATTGTTGAAACGGATGGATGAATGTGTGATGCGAGGATGGCAAGCTCCCACCAACAAGTTTGATCAGCTTTACTGCACAGATCATGATGTGAGAATTTTTTTTTTAAAGAAACCCACACTTACCAGTGGAGTGGATCACGATGTCGAGGATCATAACCTTTCGAGTTACGAGTATATTTCGCAGCTTCGCCCAGCAGCGGACTAGCTTTAGCTGTAGGCATGGCCTGCATTTTCTTCCCAGTTTCTTTTCTGTTGAATTCAGTCTCGCTGTCACCGTCTTCTCCAAGCGCCGCTGCCATTTCAACGTCTACATCGATCTCTGAATCGCTATCGTCACGCAAAGGCTCTTTGCTAGCAGCATCTGGCAGCAACGCAGGCACATCTTGGTTCTCCGGTAGTTCCACGTCCTTGAAGTGTTCGATGTCATCGCCTTGGCTTGAAGGTTCTAAGATAAAGTTCCTGTAAACATTACAAAGCATTAAAAACATGAAAATCTTTGAAACAGAATGAGCATCGCCCACCATAGAATGTGTTTGGCCTTCAACACCTCTGACAAAAGCACCAGAAAAGCGCATCCTAGCTCGGGCGATTGGTGTACAGCTACCTGAAATAGACCCTGAAAACGCCACAAAAAAACTATCTTGAAGATACCTGCATGAGGCGCTTTATAAATCCACAAGTCCGACTCGTGCTTACGTCGGACCTCAGAACCTTAAAAACTAGAGCAAGATACATCTCAATCTGAAACGCCACATATTAAAACATCTCTAGCAACAGTTCCTCGAGGAATCTCACCTTAGAAGATTTTAGAAGCGCAGGCGAAAGCATAACAGAATAAAGAGCACGGTAGAAACGTTCGCTGACGGTTTGATGCTTAGCGAGAATCTGATGCAAAAGGAGAAGAGCTTGCACTGCGACATTAAAATTTGTAGAGTGTGCCTAAACAAAAGGATTAATACGCCATTTAGATCGACAAGAAAATCCTTACCAGAAGGAACAAGGACGGCGTGTGTTCCTCGATAATGTTTTCAGCGCTGTCCTCGGTTACGAATCGAAAAGCCTTGTTTACTCCCTACAGTACACAGTAGAAAAGGTACAAGGATGCCGTGAGCAAGACTTACTGTCAAAAGTGACGATATTAATCGCGAATCGAGAGCTGAAGCTTCGCTGTTGGAATTATCTTCATTTGTAGCGCCCTCAGACTGCTTTCGTGGTTTCTTTTGCGGATTTGTATCTTTCTTCATTCCACGACTGGTGATGGTCTAAGCATTCAAAATTGATCCTTTCAAGAAGAAACAGACAGCCAAGCATACCTTAAACATTACAAAATAAATGTCGATCAGCTGTTTCGCAAGATTTGGGCCTTCGCCTTTATAGCTTAGTCGTAATTGGTTCATGAACACGGACTAGGAAATAGGACAGATTAGTAACATTTTGCAATTTGAAAACGAAAAGAGCAAACAAGTAAATTACAGCATAGTAAATTGCGCGCATTCCAAGATTTGGCCGAAACATAAATGCCTCCACTTCGTTCAACACTACTTTCTGCAACAAAAGTATGAGCCACTAGCTCAAATGAATCTGAGGTATCAGTTACCGTCATATTGGGATGTTCTTTCAAAAGGCACGACAGAAAATAACCAGCATTGGAGGCAGCCTTTCTCTCAGGATCACCAAGCTGCCCATAACGAGCGTAAACAATGCAGTGAAATAACTGTAAGTAATACCTTGTTAACGACAGCTGAGAGCAGCTTCTTTTCTTGTTCCGGCTTCGCCTTCAAGAGTTCGTACAGAGTCTATGGAAACTATTCTTAAGCGGGAAAATGTAGAATTTCATCGAACGAGTACCTTCACTGTTTTCAGCTTAAGGTAGACAAGCGCATCTTTGGTTCCCTCTATAACAGCATTCACGAACTTCTCGTACCTGAATAAAAAAAATCGGTCAGTGAGCAAGCAGGGCAACAGATGAAAAATCACAGAACACCTCTCTTTAATGCAATCCTCCCAAAACCACCACAAAAGGAGAATTGCACCTTCTTTGGTTTCAGGCAAAGTCGCGAGAGGTTGCCGAGCAAAATATGTTAGTTTCCGATCTGGCAACAAGCTGACGCCTGGTTAAGTTAAAATCTCAAGAGGAAAACAATCAAACTTGGAAGCTACCTCATGATAAACAATTCTTTCAACACGTCTAGCCCGGATAAGGCGTGTCGTTTGCCTCCCTTCGAGGTAACCATTGCTGAAAAAGAAGCGTTACCACAAACCTAAGACACACACTCGAACCAATACTTACCGAGAAGCGAGTCCAGCGTCTGAAGATTTGCCACAGGATTTTCCTGGATCAAGATAGTCATGGCAGCAACTTTGTCTCCAGAAGTTCCCGACCTGCGAGCGGATTGGATCATCCTCATGTCACTGCTGTTCCGCCTTGATCTCTCGAACTCCACCGCAACCAGCTGGAGCAATGCCTCGGCCTCCTTGCGTTTCAGCTGGACAAAACCATCAGCCACCTCTTTCTCCGGTTCCACGAACTGGATAGCCGACGAAATCCCCGCGGCAGTCTCGTACCATTTCTCGCCACTTCCGGCCCAGCGCGAAAGCGAGTGAACGACATCCTTCCCAAACCTGACCTTGGCTACGCTCACATTTACTTTCTTCGCCTCGTTCTTCCAGTCCTCGGCCCTTGGCTTCGGTGGAGGCCATTTCCTAGCTTGAGAGCCCGCATTTCTACCATCTCTTCTACTGTTACCTCCGGTTTCCTTCTTCTTCCTGGGGATCCTCTGGGATTTCTCTGCCTTGTCGGGATTTCTGGCGGTGCCGCGCTTCAGAGGCCCCTTCTTCCGGAAATCCGCATCATTGAAGCCCACCTGCGACGAGGCGAGCCCCAAATTCGCAGCGAACGAGGCGACATCGGCTTTCAGCTCCTCGTCAGTCATTCCTTAAACCCTAGTCTATAAACCCTAAAACAAGGAATATACTATTTCTTAAAGGACCAGCGGGGCTAAAATCATATTCTTCTAGGGCTAAGTCGGCCATTTTTATTTTTATTGGACTGCGTGTGTGTGGGCACTCTTCTCTCTCTCGCGCGCGCCAAGCTTCGCTCGTCTCAAAGATGGTGTTCTTCTTCCTCTTCTTTGCGGTGGTTATCGTGGTGGATTTTTCTGCCCTTTTCTTGGTCCACAAGGAGTGGAAGCTCGCCAAGAGGACATCCCTCGCTGCAGCCCAGGAAATCTCTTCAATCGCTATTGACATCGACGCTCTTGTTGAGGTGAGTTTAAGGGTCTTTCTCTCTTGAATCTTGATTCTCTGTTTCCCTCTTTCCTTTTTTTTGTTCTTGCTCGTTAACCTCTTTTCTGCGCAGGGGGCCGCCCGAGCTGCAGCTCATTCTCCGTGATGACGAAAAGGTGGTGGAGCTACAGGAACTCGCCCAAAGCTCGGGCAACCTTGGGCATGGAAGTCACCTCAATTGATTAAAACTTTGGCCTGACATTTTGGAAGATCATATAGATCCACAGGTAAAAGTTTCGAAAACAAGTTACAATGTCTGACTTCCCGTGTTACTCTTTAGGACACGAGCAAGTTACGTTCCTCCCAGAGAAGCAATGTTGGACAAGACTACGTACGTTGCAGCATCCTCGGGCTGGCGCGCGAGAATTCTCTCCACTGCTCGCTTCCCACGCTCCGAGTCTCCATGGATCCCGCACGCAGCTAGGAAGCTCGTCCAGAGAACGACGAGAGGGTCATCACCACTGCCACCACTACTTCGGGATGATGAAAGCTCCTGCCTCCTGTTTCTAAGTTTGACGGCCACCATCTCCTCGGCCTCGTCCAGCAATCCAGCCCGGCCGAGCACGTCGATCACGCAGCAGTAGTGTGTAGCCGATGGAGTAAGGCCGTGATCCGTGCTCATGGAGCTCAACTGGTAGCAGCAGGCCTCCACGAATCCGGCATGACTCAGTGTGGAGAGAACGCTCACGAAAGTCACCAAGTCCGGATCAATGCCCGATAGCCGCATGCACTCGAGCACTCGGATCACTTCGCTCGGCCTTGCGCCGTGGGCCAACGCCGTGGCCAGTCCGTTCCAAGCCAGCAAGCTTTTCTCGTGTGGCACTAGCGTCAGGAACGTTTCCACTGCGGCTTCCAGCTTTCCACACTTTCCAAACAGGTTGATGCCGGCTGCTGCGACTTCTGCTCCAAATCCTGCCCGGACTGCCTCGGAGAAAACACGTTGGCCAAGCTCGAGCTCCGAGTTGGCGGTGCATGCATTCAGGACCGCAACGAATGTGAGGCTGTCGGGAGCAACTTTGGAGTCTTTCATCCGCTGGAACAAGTCGAAAACTCTCTGGAACTCGCCATAGTGCGACAGGGCCGAGATCATCGCATTCCAAGACACCACATCAGGCTGCTGTATCGTGCCGAAAGTCGTCGCCGCGTCCTCGAGGCTTCCACATTCCGAGTACATGTGAACCAAGGCTGTTGCGACGATAAGATCCAGGCTGCCGCTGCTCTCCCTGGCAAGTTGATGAAGAATCCTTCCATGAGTTAGATCCTCTCGGCTCTGCTTGCAAACGCCTAGGATGGTGATGAAGGTATAGTTGTCAGGTCTGGAGTCGCTCTCCAGCAGCATATGTCGAAACAGGCACCGGCATTCCCTGCTTTCTCCGACTTGAGCACAGGCCGACAGGATGGAGTTCCAGCTGACAACGTTGCGAGTCCACATCCTAGAGAAGATCTCACGGGCCTCCCTCAAGTTTCCCAGTTTGGCATGCACGCTCAGAGCGGCATTTCCAACCACGAGCTCTCGATCTTGTCCAAGTTCGACGCAGCACCGGTATACCCGCATCACGCTCTTGAGTTCATCAGCTTCAAGTTCCACTTTCGAGCAAGCAGTCAGCACGGCAGCCATTGTCACCTTGTTTGGAGCTTCACCCTGGAGCTGCATGAGTTGGAAATACAGCAGCGCTTCTCCAAAGAAACCGTGCTGCCCGTAGGCGGAGACCATGGCAGTCCAGCAAACAACGTTGCGGTCTCCAAGGCTGAGTGTTTCAAATACGCAACGTGCCTCCTCCAGCCTTCCGCACTTGCTGTAAGTGTCGAGCAGTGCAGTGGCTACGAACGTATCTCGAGCGTAACCACGCTGGATTATATGGCCGTGTAGTCCCTCCACAACCGGTCGAGCTTCTAAAGTGG
>NW_003314352.1:176262-178389 GCF_000143415.4 Selaginella moellendorffii
TACTGTGGCTGAGGCTTCTAGGTTTCCACACTTGCCATACATTCCCATGATGGCAGCGGCTAGCTCTACCTCGTCGCCAAGCTCTACAACACAAGCATGGATCAGTTTGCTCTTGAGAAAGAACTTTGAGTTTGAACAAACCTTAAGCATCGCTAGCAACGTAATCTTGTCCGGTAGAAAACCTTGGAGCTGCATCTGCTGGAACAAGTTGATAGCTTCTTCGTAGTGTGCATAATGTACGTAGGCTCCGATGATAGTGTTCCAGGAAATTAGATCCTTGCGAATTTCTGCAAACACTCGGACTGCCTCTTCCAAGCTCCCACACCTCGCGTACATGTTCATGACAGCGTTCATGAGGCTGGCGAGGCCCCCGAGTCCCAGTTCTCGAGCGTGAGAATGGACCATCCTGCCCACGGCGAGGAAACAAGAGCGATCCAAGGCGTCAACAATCGTCAGCAGAGTCACTCTATCCGGCTTGATTCCCTCCAGCTGCATGAGTCCGAAGTACTGCATCGTCGTAGCACTGTGTCCTTGCTTCGTGCTCGCAGCCATCCTTCGTGTCCACAAGACAACGCTGTCGTGGTGAGGAGCATAGTTGAACAGCACGTCCAGATTCTGGCCCTTGGAGTAGAGGCTAAAGATTGCTGCTTCCACCCGGACGTCTGCATGGAATCCTTTCTCGATAGCCTGCTCGTGAAGAACCCGGCCCTGTTCCAAATCCCCGAGACCACTGCAAGCGTTGAGAGCCTTGACAAAGCTCGACCTGTCCGGCACCACGTCCATCTCCTGAAAGAGCCTCAGCACTTCTGAGTAGTCAAACCTCCGCATATAAACGTCCATCATCGCATTCCAAGTTCTCACGTCCTTGGCGAGAACACCCTCAAAAACCTGTCGCGCATGGCCAAAATCCGGAAGCATTGAGACGAGAGCAGTCCCAACGATGGTCTCGCTGTCCCGGCCAGTCTCCACGGCGATGGAGTGGAGTAAGCGAGAGGCTCGGCCTCGATCTTCCAGATTCCCGCAAACGCTGATCACCGTCGCGAGAGTGGGACTATCCGGAGGAACTCCTTCCAGCAGCATGGTGTGAAAAACCGAGAAAGCCGAGTGGAAGTGGAATTCTCGAGCGAGAGCGCCTATCATGCTGGTCCATGGAACCGGGCCGCGGTTGGGCATTTTGTAGAAGGAGCGCTGGGCCTCGTCGGGGCGACCACAGGCGAGATACATGACCACAAGCCTGTTTCCAAGGAACACGTTAGAATCCAGCGCGAGGTTGGAGATGCGAGCATGAACCAGCAGACCTTGGTGGAGATCCTTGCTCGCGGCGCAGGCATCCAGGAGCTGCGCATAGTCGTCGGGCGATATTTCGGCCCGCCTCTCGACAGACGATCCATGATGAAATTCAGTGCTGTGGGCAGCATTGGAGAAATCTTGTCCCGGAGATCGATTCCTCAAGGATAGGATTCCTGAGAATCGAGACTTACTGCGCAGCATTCGCTAGCTCATCGCCGCCCTCCCTCCAAATGCCGGATCGACTTGAAAATGCCGCTCCGCATAAACCCTAACGTAGGGTTTACCACGTGTCACGCTTGAATTTGGCCACGTAGAGAAGATATTCCCATCGCATATTTTTCTCCTCCTCCGCTGTTCTTGGGCTTTTTCGTCGTCGCAAGGGCTACATCGTTCGTTCGCGGGGCGGAGGTAAAAGCCGCAGCTTTTAGGTCTTCGTTCGCTCGATTGATTGCTACATTCTTTCGCAGAATCTCCGATAATCTGTCCATGGCGTCGCTAGCTGCCGCCGTCGTGCCATCGCTCGTCGCGTCCTCGTCCAGGCCCCAAATCTGCCACGCTCTCCTCGCCACTGGGCGACAATTCCTCAGGCAGCGCTCGTCCGCGCTCCAGGCATCGCCATCCCTGTACAGTAGAAGCTCCGTCTATGGGGCGACCATCTCCAGGGCGCCATCGCGGAGCCTCGCCACAGCCGCGGCGGTCGGCACCACCACCACAAAGCCGAGCATCGCGGTCGGGGAGAGGATTCCCGATGGAGAGCTCTCCTACTTCGACGAGAGCGGCGCCATCCAGAGCATCAAGGTGTCGGACCTGACGAGCAAGAAGAAGGTGGTGATCTTC
>NW_003314352.1:178795-210773 GCF_000143415.4 Selaginella moellendorffii
GCCTGCGTCTCCGTGAACGATGCCTTCGTCATGAAGTCGTGGGGCGAGGCGCTGGGCGTCAATGGCAAGATCCTCATGCTGTCCGACGGCAATGGCAAGTTTACCCGCGATCTGGGAGTGACCGTGGATCTTTCGGACAAGGTGGAGGGATTGGGAGTGAGGTCCCGGCGCTACTCGCTACTGGCCGAGGATGGGATCGTCAAGGTGTTGAATCTCGAGGAGGGTGGTGCCTACACGGTGAGCAGCGCCGACGAGATCCTCAAGGCACTCTAAGCTCCAAGAGCTACATACGAGGTGATAGAACTCCGTTTTACTTCGTTTTTGGCTTTGATAGATGATCGAGCGAGCCTAGAGTTGGAAGCTTTCTTTCGCAAAATAAAGACTTTTAGCAGGACGATGAAGTTCTTGCGTGATCATCGGAAGTTTCTTTCGAATCAAAGAATGGCTTTTATTTCCTTGCGAGATCACGAAACAATCAGCATCCATGTTGTCCAGCAGCCGCTCGATCCACGTACCATACCAGGTTTCCATCATGAGGCAAGATCATCTGCGCCGGCAACTCCCCAGCCGGGAGCTCCTCCCCGAAAACTCGCGCCACCATCTCCGCCTTGGAGGCCCCCGACGCGACGAACACGACGTTGGCGGCCGCGTTGATCACCGGCAGCGTCATGGTGATGCGCTGGGGTGGCGGCTTTGGCGAATCGGCGATGGAGCACACCCATCGCTGCCTCTCCTGGATCAGCGGATGGTTTGGGAAGAGCGACGCGATGTGGCCGTCGGGTCCCATCCCCAGGAGGATGAGATCGAATCGGGGAAGTCCCTGCTGCGATGTGTCGAGGATCCCCGTCTGGATGGAATGCGCGATCAAGGCCTGGTAGTCGTCGGCGGCGGCCTCGGCGTCGAGAGCGTCATTGATGGAGTAGACTTGAGACACTGGAATCGTCACCTTGGATGATCCAAGAAGAAAAAACCAAGTGTTGGAAGCTAGCTGCAAAGATTCTGGAGGAATTCTCTACCTTGGAGAGGAAGAGATCGTGCGCGAGCTTGTAGCTGCTGTCCGGATCATCCTTGCGGACCACGCGCTCGTCCACCCAGAAGACATGCCATCGGCTCCAATCGATCTGGTCCACGACCGGCGCTTGCGCAAGCTTCCTGAATCGATCGATCCCTCGTGAATTTCGCCGAACAAAAGGAGATCATCACTTACGTGAGGGCCGAGACGAGCGATCCTCCCGACAGCACAACAGTGAATGCGCCCTTCCTCTCGATCGATGCAGCCGAGAGCTTGCTGATGTGATCCGCCAGCCCCTCGGCGAGCTTGCCGCCGTCGTCGAATGCCTTCAAATGCAGCGAGGGATCGAGCTTGGGCGCCATTACACCGGACGAAGAGGACGAGAAAGAAGACGCGCCCCCAAAAGATCCAAGAACCCTAGGAGCTCTCCTGGCCGGCAAGCTGGATCGCTTTTCCGCGAGAAACGTTGCGCGAGCAGGGATTTCGACACGAAATCGCGGCGACAAGCCACGATCGCGATGGCAATGGGGAGAATCGAAGTAGGCGAGGATCGATTGGGACTGCCGGGGAGAAGAAAGAGCGTGTGGCAGTGGCATGGTGGTCAGCGCTTCTTCAGCCTAGGACCATTGACGACGAAGGTAAACGAATATACAGTGAGCCTGTAGAATATGCGATCTTCTTTTAAAGGAGCCCTAAAGTGTGAAATGAAAACTAAAGGCAATTGAATTGAAAGAGACAAATCAATCACTTCTGGCCTTGCTGGCTGCTGTAAGTGTAAAGGTAGCCAGTAAGCCAGTATAGCGAGCGCCAGAGATTGGACGGACGAGATCGCGCGAGAGCTACATCCTGTGGCGTCAGTCTATCCAACAACAAAATGCCAGCACCAACCCGCAAAAGGAAATGGCGCTTTCACCCTTTAATCCCCTCGGCCGTACGGTGCTTGTAGCTGTACGGAGGGCCCGGTGATCGGTTCGATTCCAACCACCGGATCATCCAGGGCAAGGGTTTTGCCTTTGGGACAGGCACGAAGAACAGGGGAGGGGATTGATCGCTTTCCGACGGGGTTCTTGCCGCGATCGAGAGAGATCGCAGCTGGAAGGGAGCGGCGTAGCGAGCGCTGCGCAACGCCGTCGCGCCATTCAATCCAGGAGGTTTGTCGGCGAGGTCGGGATTTGAGAGGATTATGAGGAGGGAGGGGGTGTGCGCTAGCGCTCGACTGTTCTTGGTCGGGTTTGAGTCGTCGCCGGTGATGACACGCATCGGCATTGTGCGCTTGATGTGATTGGCGCGTCTTCCATCGCCAATTCAAAGGCAGGCAGAAGGAACAAAAGGGAGAGAGAGACAGATAGAGAGACTTTGAAGTCTCTCTTTCTCTCTCTCTCTCTCTCTCTCTCTCCACACCCACAGGGAAGCGCGAGGAAATCTACTGGAGAGCCTATTTTTTGCTCGAGATTCCAGGCTCTGCCAGATCACTCACTCCGGAGGGTTTTTCTCCTCTCCCGGCAGTTTTTCTCGCACAGCATTCGAATGGCGGCGAGTATGAAGCTGGGCTCCAAGAGCGAGGGATTTCTTCGCAGAGGCCAAGCATGGTAAGCTTGGAATTGCTAGATCTCTCGCCCCATTGTCTCCTCCTTTTCCTTGCGCAGGTTTTGTACGACCGGTCTTCCCAGCGATGTGGTTGTCCAAGTCGACGAAATGACATTCCACCTTCACAAGGTTCTATTCTGGATTTCTTATCCAATTGTTCTGATCCATGTCTCTTGTAGTTTCCTCTCATGTCCAAGAGCGGGCTTCTCGAGAAACTCATCACCGAGTCCTTAGAGAGCCGCGATCAACTTAGAAACGAAGATGACGAAGACGAGGACGATGAAGAGCAGCGTGGCTGCGTCGTTCAGCTCGCTGGCATCCCTGGCGGCACCGAGTCCTTCGAGCTAGCCGCAAAGTTCTGCTACGGCGTCAAGCTCGAGCTCACCGCCAGCAACATTGTCCCGCTCCGTTGCGCCGCCGAGCACCTGGAGATGACCGAGCAGCTTGGCGAAGGCAATCTCATCGTCAAGGCCGAAGGCTTTCTCAACCAAGTGGTGCTCCGCAGCTGGAAGGACTCGGTGCGGGCGCTTCAGTCGTGCGAGAAGGTGCTCGAGCAGGCGGAGAAGCTCCAGATTGTCAAGCGGTGTGTGGATTCCATCTCCAGTAAGGCGTGCACGGATCCGAGCTTGTTCGGGTGGCCGCTCATGGATCACCACCTCACCATGCAAAGCCCCGGCGGCAGCGTCCTCTGGAACGGGATTAGCACCGGGGCTCGGCCGAGGAACTCTCGCAGCGACTGGTGGTACGAGGACGTCGCGTCGTTGAGCTTGAGCATGTTTGAGCGGCTGGTGGCGGCGATGGAAGTTCGCGGATTGAAGCCCGAGATCGTCGCTGGAGCAGTGATGAGTTACGGAAAACGCTACCTCCCTGGATTAAACCGGCGCAGAGGCGAAGGTGGCGGAGGCGGTGGCGGCGGCGGTGGAAGTAGAAGGAGTGGACTCTACTCGGCTCCCGTCACCACGCTCTCTGAGGTGGATCAACGAATTCTACTCGAGACCATCCAGCGGCTTCTTCCGGCTCAGAAAGGAGTCGTCCCCGTCCGATTTCTCTTCGGCCTGCTCAAGCTGTCGATGCTCCTGGGTGCAAGCAGCGATTGCAAGGCGAGCCTGGAAGCGAGGATTGGTATGCAGCTGGAACAGGCCGGGCTGGACGACCTCCTCATGCCGAACTACTCGTACACAGTGGAGACCCTCTACGACATCGACGTCGTCCAGCGGATCGTGGAGCATTTCCTGAGCAGCGATGGTGGTGGATCGTCCGTGAACACGCTGGGGAACCTGGTGAGCCTGTCGTATGATCACGACGGCTCGCCAAACAATGGAGCGGTGACGCCAATGATGCAAGTCGCCAAGCTCATGGACGCGTACCTCGCGGAGGTGGCACCGGACGTGAATCTCAAGATGGGGAAGTTTCAGGCTCTGGCGGAATCGCTGCCCGAGTACGCGAGGCTGGTGGACGATGGTCTGTACCGTGCGATTGATATCTATCTCAAGGTAAGTTCTTCGTGCCACCTCCTTCGTGAGTTTCTTCTATAACTTTGGTTCTTGGTTCCAGGCTCATCACTGGTTGACGGAGCTAGAGCGCGAGAAGCTGTGTCGCACCATGGATTGCCAGAAACTTTCGCTCGAGGCGTGCACTCACGCCGCTCAGAACGAGCGCCTGCCCCTCCGCGTCGTCGTCCAGGTGCTGTTCTTCGAGCAGCTGCAGCTCCGGACCGCCATCGCCGGCTGCTTCCTCGTGTCCGAGAACGTGGAGGCGTCGCGGCCAGCTTACCAGAACCCACGCGACGCTGCCAGTGGCGCCGCCGCCGCCGCCGCCGCTGCATCGAATCGAGCAGCAGCAGGAGGAGGAGGTGGTGGAGAAGGCTGGGCGAATGTACTACGCGAGAACCAAGTGATGAAGGTGGACATGGATCGGATGAGGAGCCGCGTGATCGAGCTGGAGAAGGAGTGCACGCAGATGAGGCAGGAGATTGAGAAGATTGGAAACGGGAAGAGCGGCGGCGGTGGCGGCGGCGGCGGCGGCGGCGGGGGTGGAGTGAAGAGCAGTCACGCCGTGCTCGCGGCGTCGATGATGTCGAGCTTCTCGCTGGCCAAGAAGCTGGGCTGCCGATCGAAGCCGCACGCGCTAAAGCCGCAGGACGTGATGAAGCCGCCACAGCCAGCGCCGCCGCCAGAGGATGATCTTGATGAAGGATCGCTCAAGGCGGCGGCGGCGGCGGCGAGGGCGGCGGGGGTGGCGGCTCCTCAAGTGAGGCGGCGGCATCGGCGAACCCATTCACTGGTTTGATGCTTACTTTCTCCTCTCGTGTTCTCGTGTTCTTCTCGTGTGCTCTGTTTTAGGGCTATTAAAATTGCCGCGAAATATTTTAAATTTAGACTCGTTAGCCTGGCGCTAAATGGTCATGTGGCCTAGTTTCACGGCCGTACGCATATAAAGAAGCATGGAGGAGAATGAGCTCTCTCTATCTCCACCAACCTATCTAATGGAAGACAACAGGAAAGAACAAAAAACCTCTTAAAAAGGGCGAGGAAGAATCCCAACGGAAGAAAGGAAGGTCGGCCTACCTACATTGCGCTGTGTGATCAATCGATTCGTCTTCGTGTTTCAATCGAATTTCCATATAATCGTTTGCTCGGTCACCATTTAACTCTCCCTGCTCGATCGATCGATCCCATGTATCTCATCCATTGCGGGTCGATCAATCGCCAGAGAAGAAAGAACCAAGAAAGGGGAAGGAAGAAAGGGGCTATAATCCATCGATCACATTGTGTAAAACTCCAAGAGCTCCTCGAGATTGAAGTTGCGCAGCGATGGATCGTCCCGGCTGAGCAGCCACAGGATGTGCTCGAAGAGAATGGCGTCGCAATCGAGCAGGATGTCCTCCTCGTACAGCGGCGATTCGCCCGCCCTAAGCCCCGCGGCCACGAAGTTGGATCTCTCGAGCAGGCATTGCACGATGGCGTGGTCCAGGATCTGGGGCTCTACCTGGAACGCCTGCCGCTCCTCGTCCTCCTTGCCCACCAGGAGCGTCACCAGATTGCTCTTGGCCTTCCTGGCGAATTTGACGCACGAGAGGAGGCGGTGATCCCCCCTGCGCTGCAGCACCGCCAGCGAGGAATTGGACGCCGCCGCCTCGCCGCCGGGGAGGATGGGCGAGAGGCTCTCCCTGTACGAGGTGGAGAAGCGCCAGAGCTTGGAAGAAGATCTGAAGAGATCCATGGACGAGTCCTCGTCGCTGCCCGAGCGCCGCCCGCCTCCGCCGCGAATCGCATCCAGTTTCTCGATGAGCCGGTTCATCTTCATCCTGGGAGAGATCGAATTGGGGATTGGATTGGAGGGATTCGTGTCTCTCACGAGGATGGAGATGGAGGAAAAGCCCTCATTCGCGACGGAGAGATGATAGCATTGTGGCAGAAGAAGATTTTGGAAAGAAATCCAAGGGGAAGGAATCAGAGTGCATTGGACGCAGCCCTTTGTTATGGAGCTTCTTGCCAGAACGCTAGAGTGACGTCTTCCATAGCCAAAGCCGCGATGGACTCTAGCGGGGTGGACCGATCCTGAGCGTCCATTTCCGGCACACGATCTTAGTTAAGCTTGTTTAAAACGATAGCAAAGGGTAAATAACCTCTCCCGGATTAATAGTATGGTTGTCTATGGCCAGCAGAGGTTCGTGTTTGTCACTCCGGGAATAATTTTCAATATCCCCGAGTAAAACAATAACGTGGTTGATAATCGAGAGCTTTCGAAGTTGCTAGAAGAAGCAAAGGACGTATGTTCTTGTTTAAAATGGGAGAACGTCAAACACGGGATTCTGGGCATGCCTACTAAAATTCCTCGCATTTTCCACTCTGGCCTTGGAGCTTCCAGCCTGACCAGAACAACAAGGTCGAGCATCTTTAGTAACTTCAATCACCTTTAGCAAAGTCCTACCTTGCCTTGTAGTTTCAGCAAGAAAGTATGATCAACCTCCCGCGTTGTTCACAAAAAAGCGGGGTGAAAGAGTTGAAAAAACAGATGAACGCCTCCTCGCTTGCTATTTAATGGTCACTGCGATCGAGGCCGCCGGGATCCTGCAAAAATGATCTGCGTTTCATCACCAAAACACGAAACAAAAGTCAAGATAACGTACCTGACATGATGTGCTGAAGCATTGTTTCCTGGATGTTGTCGTAGAACATCGTTCCAAACCGAGAGATGGCAGGGGTGCTTGGCAGCGACGCCACAACGTCTTGGCCTTTCACCATCTGTGGCCCTCGCTTGAACTCGAGAATGGATTTCCTGGTGGTGAAGTCGTGCTTGGCAGCCAAGGTGATGAGCGCCGACCATCGCACTTGGTAGTCCACGATACGCTTCACTTTGATGTAATTGTCGGAGCAGCGGTAGTAGACGAGCAGCGCGTAGGCGATCGCCGCGAAGTAAGAGACGATGGACTCGTCCGGAGCGTTGAGAAACGAGCAAACAGCGTCGGGGCGGATGGAGTCGGGCTTGATCATTCCGATGTAGCGCAGCTCGGCCATGATGGTGTCCAGCGGCGCAATGAGCCGAATTGGAAGAGCTCCATACGTCTGCACCATCTCCAATCTCTTGGACTTGTTCTTCGGCAGGACCGGCTTTGGATCTCGGTTCTCCTTCAAGATGCTCCTGTAGTGCTTCTCAAGCAAGTCCGTCAAGTGCTGATGAGCCTTGGTTATCTCCTCCGGGATCCCAAGGGCAGACATGTTGTAGAACACAGCGTTCTCGGTGTTGAGTAGCTCTTCCACGGCCAGCCTTGTCATTCCACTCCTCAACTTGGCAATGGCGAAGTCCCTGACCATATTCTCGGATTTTAGACGGACCATGCTCTTGCACTGTTCCAGGTCCGGGAGCTCCCGACTTACTTTTCGGAGTCCCAGCATCCACGCATGCAGCGTCAATCTCTTCATCCTGTCCGACCACACCCGCTCACGAAGTTCCCTCAGCTTGACGTTCCGGAACTTGCTCCTCCGGCGTTTCTCCAACCTTTTTGCTTCTGTCCGGGGATCATACGTCGACTCAGCAGCCGTGATTCTCATCCCAAGGAAAAGCGTCGACCCGAAGCTTATGTCCACGTACGAAGCGTAGTCTGGCTCCAGATGAAGCTCCGTTTTCATGAACTTTAGTATCAGAGCCTGTATTCTCTCGGCAATGGCCCTTGACGCCCCGACTCCCACCACAAACTCGTCCAGGTACCGCACGTACTGCAAGTTGATGGGAAGCTCCTTGCTGGCTGGGACTGGATTGGAGCGGACGTTGAAAATCGTCCGTCGTCCACGGTCTGCTGGCACCCTCTCCTGCTCCAGAATCATCCGAGAGATCTCGTCGTCCAGCGATCGCAGGTAGACGTGACAGAGTAGCGGTGCTAAAACGGATCTCCGGACTCCAAGCTCTTCGTGCTCGTACTTATTCTTCGCCAACTGCGGGTTCTTGGCCAGGGTCTTCGGCGAGTACTTGACGTCCTCGGCAACGGTGGCCTTCACGTCGAACAGCTTGAGTATTAGCTCCACGAAACCTTTGTCTTCGATCTCTTGCTCAAGCATCGAGGCTAGCAAATCCGTGTCTATCTTGGCGTAGATGTTGTCGAAGTTAAACTCGAGCAGCCAGCAAACTCCCAGCCACCGGTTACTCCTTACGTCCTCCAACAAAGTGTGGCACCCTCTGTTGGGACGATACCCGTGAGCTTTTGGGGAGAGCAAAGGCTCGTAGATCTTCTCCAGAGCCATCTGCATGGCCTCTTGGACGATCAAGTCCCCCACCGGCGGAAATGGACTGGAGAGTGGATGCTTATACTTGCTGTGAAGGCCGTAGTCCAGGAAGAAATCCAAGTTGAAGCTCCTCAAGGGATCCCGCCTGCCTTTCTTCCAGTAGAACTCGCAGTTGCCCGAGAAGATCTCCGCTCGCTTGGTCCGCATAGCCCAGAGGTTTACGAGGAGAAAGGTGTAGCGGTCGGCAAGAGTGTGCTGAGTAGCACGAGTTCCAAACTTTCTAAACACGTTCCTGGCGTGGTAGTGTTGAAACTCATAGGCCCCGGCGAGGAGACTCTCGCGCGTCAATCTCAGCCAGTTTAGAGGCAGCTCGCCCGATCCAAGCTGTGGAATCTTGAGACCCGGCCTGGCCTTGAGCCTCTGGTAAGCAGCAAGCAATGTGTTCTTATCCGAGACAATGTCTATGAGATTCTCGTACCTCCCATTCGGGCCCCGGCACAGCTCCAAGATCCTGTCCAGCCGCCTCCCCTGGCCCTGCGATGGCAATGGAATGAGGCCAAAGCAGCCCTCGGCGAGCACGAAATCCAGCGCAGTCTGCTCCACATCCCTCCTGTAGTCTTCATCGCCAGCATCGTCCTGCCCTTGTTCTTGCACTGCTTCGACCATGGCTTGGGAGAGCGTGCAGTAGCTTGTGCCGCCCAGACCTATACCAAGAATGAGAAATGCTGGATCGATGGAGCTGCCTACCAGGCGATCGAGGCCGAGAAATCGCTGCGCGCCACACCCGTGCCATGTTTCTCTAGGGTTTAAGGCATAAACCCTAGAACTTTTTAAACTACAAAGTTTTAACGAAAAAAATATAAAACAGGAAATATAAAAATTCATTGCAAACTAATCGGATTTTTAGTTGGTTTCACTATCAGGCCTTTGATATGATTAGATGGATTATGTGGCTCTGCAAGAAAGTCAAGCCTCAAATGGACAAGAGAGAAAAAGACTTGGAATAGGAAAAAAAAAAAAAGTGGGATTCTCTTGAAAATGTCATCTATTCAAAGAACACTACAAATGACGATGATTTTAACAGCGAAGCTTCAGCTCTTGATTTGTGATTAATATAATCGCTTTTGAAAGTAAATCTTGCTCACGGCATCCTTGTTCCTTTTTCACTGTTCACTATAGGGAGTAAACAAGGTTGTAACTGAGTATCAAAGACTGAAATAGAACAATGTACAAGAAGCTGTGCTCATGCGATGGAACTATCAATGAATATAGTTCCTAGCCAGAAAACTTTGATCATATTGGCCATCTCTAAACTCCTTTCATCCATCGTTAGATATTGTTTATTGGGAACACTCCAATCTAGGCAATCATATGTTTCAAATCTCTGTCACCATCCTCTCCAAAAACTTGTACCTGGAGTATATCGCTGTAGCTCTGGAAGCTGATCGTGTCGTTGGAATAGATCCCGAGATTAAGAGCCCGGTTTTCATCAACAAGCACGTAAGTTTTCCTTCCTAGATTGTTTAAACTATAGAATTAGAAGATCGATCAAAACAATAAGGTAAAATGGCCGGGAGTAAATAACTATAATATAATTGACAAAATTAACTATATATATTATGCAGGCAAAATCAATTACTCTTGCTCAAGAACCAAGTTCCAATAGCTCTAATTTAGTGATCAAGATCACTAGCATGCTGAGATCATCTCATTCAGCAGATCAAGATACTCTTTGTGTTTGTCATGGTTATATCTGTAGTATTAAAAACTTGAAGCATTAGAAAGACAGTGAATCTTAAAATCTTTACATGAAAATACAAAAGTAGTGGAATTTAAATAGTTTTAATTTTTATATATATATAGCTCTAGCCTCTAACCTCAATCAAACTCAGCAGGAAAAACAAAATGGAATAGAAATGACACTATGTGTCACAATGTATCATGTTGTATGGCCTTGATTTTCTTATCTTTTATATGATAAAAGTTCCACTTCAAGCATCAGAAACAAAGAAGGTAAACCTGAAAATACAATTGATGAAAAACAAATTTAAAAAACATAGCAACATCTATACTTAATGGCTAATCAAATTCTAAAGACATAAATGTTTTGGTAATGATAATATTTTATGATACAATCAAATGAACCTCACGCTCTAACTTTTGACATAGTGCTCTCTCTTGAATGCTAATTTTCAGATTATTAGCTCTTCTCTGTAGACATTCAAACAAAGGCTTGTCACCGACAAAAATGGAGAACGTACTAGTTCTCTTGTACTCTTCAGAATTGCAAAGGCCTGGTGAACCAGCCTAGCTCAGTTTCACCTCCTTCAAACACCCCCCTGCATTAACCAACAGTCAGCTAGCAAAAACAAAAACATTGCTCCGCTCCACTGCTACCTTTCCAATCTCTGGCACAATCAACCCTGAAAACAAAAAGCATGTAAGCATTCATCAGCGTACCTGAGAAGCATCCATCAGTCTCATGAATCCAGTAGGCATTGTGATACCTGCTGGCACAAACTTGGTTCATCTTCTTGAAGTCAAGCTCCACACTCTGGAGCTTGTTCACTATAATCAGCCTCATTTTCCATCTCATGCCATGCCATACCAGGCTTTGAGAATCAAAGACTAGGATCCTTCTCACCCAACCACTTGAGCCCAACTTATTACCAATGAAGTACCTACCATTCACTTTCCACATGGCATTTGATGACCATAAGTGGAGTTTCACTAAAATACATACCTAGGATATGGTGGAGATATAATGTTAGCTATGGTGGGTGGAAGTGAAATAGTCATGATGATCAGTAGATTTGCACCACAAATGTTAGACTGCCCACTGTGCAACACTCCCTATGGTCGAAAAAGGCTCCTTAGGATGACACATCCTTCCACATTCACCTCTCCCTATCCAGCACCAACAGTCTGGAATCGTGCCTCACAAGCACCCCAATTTGGCCTCCGACTTCCAGCATGTAATTTCATATACCAAGTGTGCACCCATTGGCGTTGCTACTCGCTGCCATATCGTCAACACCTGTGGAGCGCATTTGCAGTCTCCCCGTTTTCTTGTTCACAGCAGGAGGAGCGTCTGTGGCAGCAGTGTCCCCACCAGCCGCTTGAAGCATGGATCGTTGCGCATCAGCCGAGTCCAGGCCTTGCACATTGTATCGGCTTTGACATGTTCTCACATGTAGTGGAACTGCATAAGAATGTCTTGTGACCGTGGAAGAACAGGTTCCATGTCATTGCTATTTTGCTTTGATTGTCACACCTTTCAATGATTGGGCCTCACTATGGATGCCCAAGGTCCTCCAGTAGGTGCTTGCAGCCCCGCAAAGTTGCAAGCTAAAACTTGTTGTGGATCAACAACCTTTGTTTGTCGCCCAACTTGCATTTGTATAGCCTCCAAGTCAGTCGTCAAATAACTAAATTATAATTCATTGTCCCTTTGAGGTATTGCAGACTGTGCTTTGTGGTCTTGCAATGGTTGGTGCATGGTTTTGCATTGAACTGGCTCAATGCAATAGTTGCATAACAAATGTCTGGCCTCATCAAAATTGCCATCAAACAGCTGATGAGGAACTTGCTAAGTTCCTCCCTTGCATTCCTTAGGGTCAAAATGCTAGTGACTGTGGGCATCCTCACGGGGTGGCATTACCCCATGCCAAAATGGTGTAGAAGATGCTTTATATACTAACTTTAGTGGATCTTCATGGTGGCATTCTTGGAGTACCACTAAATTTGGATGCCCAAAAAGGTTTGCAATCACCAAGATCTTTCATATGAAAAGTGTTGGTTAGTGTGGCCTTCAATCGTATGATTGCCTGATCATATCAACATAAAAAGCAACAATGAGTATGTCATCCCTTTCTCCCTCATTGGAGTTAATTGTGTTGTAGTGCTTTATCAAATTTGTGATACCAAATATGGGATAATTGTTTCAATCTATACAAAGCTTTTTGAAGCTTCTGGAGCTTTGTCATGATCTGCATGACTAGGAAAACCCACAGGGATATATATGAACAGCTAGCTCACTGTGGAGAAAAGTAATTTTAACATCCATTTGGTGAACTCTTCAATCCTTGGCATTTGTAGTGGTAAGGATGGTTTGTATGTAGTCATCTTCATGACTGGAGAGAATGTCTTGTCATAATTGACACCTTTCACTTGTGTAAATGCTTTTGTGATGAGATAAACCTTGTAATGATACTGATCCATCATGTGATCATGAGTTTGTTAAAACACCCATTTAAAGTCCACAAGCTTGCACCCACTTGGAGCATCACATATTTCAAATGTTTGATTATCAACAAGAGAATGTAAAGAACCAGCTCCCCAAGGTGTCGTAGGCTAAAGGATCTCCGAAAGCACGACTGAAATGATAAAGAGTTTATCGAATTGGACCAAATCTAAGATCGAGTCCAAGATCGACTCTGAGACTGAGTTCAAAATAGAGTCCGGGATCGAGTCCAAGTCCGGCTCCAAGACCAAATTCAAGATTGAGTCCAAGATTTGAGATTGGGTCTGAGACCAAGTCTGAGGTCGAGTTTGAGGTCAAGTTTGAGATCGGGTCCGAGATTGGGTCCGAGGTCAAGTTTGAAATCGAGTCCGAGGTTGGGTCCGAGATCAAGTTTGAGATTGAGTCCGAGACCGAGTTCAAGTACTAATACAAGTCGAGGGGTGAAAGCCCAAAGCGTATGTCTCCCAAAGGCAGGGGGGGGGGGGGGGGGGGGCGGGGGGGGCGGCGTTGTAGGGGATAGTGAGTCCAAGAACCAGTCTTGAAGGAATTCTCTAGTAGTGCTTCCAAACTGACTTGAGGTTGAGATTGGTGAGACTAGGGCCGAAGGGCCGAAGGGCCTTGGGTGGGAGTGAGCATGGACTTGGGTGGTGCTGGAAGGGCCACCTCAGGAAGTGCTCAAGAACAGCTCCCACTCCCAAAAGGGAAACCAACTGCAGTGCTCCTAGCTCATGTGGAGTGGTGCACCACTTGAGTACCATGCAGCTCATTAGTCCTCGCCCTGCCTAGGGGCTTAAACCTTCCCTTTGGGATGGAAGTGGGGGAGTAGGGGTACCCATACCGGGTTGTTAAGCCATAGTGTTTCCCCCTTGCGTCTCGGAGGAAGTGTTGCACAAAAGGCTTGGGATTTAGAGGGTCCCATGATCAAATCTTACAGTGCCAAGGGATGTTAAGAATCTGGAGGCTTTGTGTGCTTGGCTATTTGTGCTTGCAGGGAGTGTAGTTGAACCTTAAGTCTAGTTTAACCTAGAGAGGGGGATTGGGAGAGATTTGGGAATCCGTGGATGGATGGTTAACGCTTTGTTACTCATGCAGTGAGTAGTTGAAACCAAGTAGGATCTAATACCATAGGCGGGAACCTTGGTGTGGGAACTTAGCTAAGTCCAAGGAAGTGTCAGTCGGATAGATGAGGTAAACTTGCAAATTGGAAAGGAAAAATTTGTAGCATATAATTTGGTATCAAAGCCTTTTCCTCAATTCTAGCAAAGGATAAAGGCTGATTGCTGGGGGATGGCAAAGGCAAGGCATAAACGAATCAAGGCGGACACAAAACCTCCTCCGGAGTTGGAGCTTCTAGTCGAACAAAAGGCTATGGATGAGGAATCTTTGCATGAGGAAAACTCTAGTGAGGAAATTTCCAAATAGAAGTCTGGTGGTGAGGTTCGGACGTCCAAGGCTCGATTGGACGTTCTAGAAGGAAATTGGCATAGACCAATGCCCTACTAGAGACTCTTGTACGCAAGTTAAAGCGTGACAAGAAGCGAAAGAAAAAACAAAGGATTGTAGATGCTGACAACGCAGAAGGTGCAGACCTTTTGGCAGGGACTAAGGCAGAACCAAACAAGTGTAAGCGACTACCACTTGGAGGAGTCTCACTCACAACCTCTATAAGTCCTATTTCAGACTTAGGCTTGCTAGCCCTGAGAATGGCATCCCCACCACTCAACCCTTGCACTTGGTCCAAGTGCTCCACATGTCCGATCCCATGACCGACACCACAAGGTACCATCGACATATCAGCCCGTTATGCTAAGGCCATGCCCATTCACCTTGGTCACACCAGTGGTCCGACACCACCTCCATCACAGTCCCATCTCTCAAGACTGGGCCATCTGTTCATGAGTGATCATCCCAGATCCACTCCTTAGCATCCTTAGGACGCCCGCAGACATGGGGAATAGCCTTCCCCATTATCTCCATTCCGGTCTCCACCAAGTCCCTTTTTGTCCTTGGCCATGTTTGCCAACACTGCCACTAGATCAAGGCCTACAGGCCCGACCACTAAGTCCCACTGTCCTCTAGGACTTCCTCACTATGTGACTATGTCCTTGGTCACCACACCAGAGGGCTACTCCTCTTCCTTTCCATAGACTGGGACTTTGAGATAACATTTCGAAACACCGTGGCCCTATGCAAGCCTCATGGGTACTCTCCCTGCCTTCTGCCTTTAGGTGCTCTAGCCATAGGCTTAGAGCAAGGTTCCGTTGAGCCACGCTAGGTATCCAAGTAGGTAGTGCCACCCACACTTAGACTGAGAGCATTGGCCAATCAATCTCCCGGGGGAACTAGAGCTAGCTCTTGAACACTTCACCAAGCTACCCCGCTTGTCAGTCCGTGTTCACTTTAGTCTTGGACTTCTCAGTGGGCAACTCATCACCCAACACTAGGTACAGCCTTCCTGGGCCAAACTGGCCTTTCCTGCCCAAACTGGCTCCACTGCAGTCCTCCCCCTTACTATACTTTTGGAGCTCACCAAACCCCCCAGGGTCTGGGAGATGAACGCTTTGGGCTTTCACCCTCTCAGACTCGAACTCGGACTCGAACTCGGACTCGGACTCGGACTCGGACTCGGACTCGGACTCAGACTCAGACTCGGGCTTGGGCTCGGGCTTGGGCTCGGGCTCGGTCTCGGTCCTGGCCTCAGTCCCGGTCTCGGTCTTGGTCTCGGTCTCGGTCCCGGTCTCGGTCCTAGTCTCGGTCTCGACCTCGGACTCCATCTCAGATCCTTCTCGGACTCCATCTCAGACTCCATTTTGGTCCATCTTGGACTCCATCTCGGACTCCATCTCGATCTATCTCGAACTCCATCTCGGACTCCGTCTTAGTCCATCTCGGACTCCACCTCGCACTCCATCTCGGACTCCATCTCGGACTCCACCTTGAACTCCATTTCGGACTCCATCTCGGACTCCACCTCGGACTCCACCTTGGACTCCATCTCGGACTCCATCTTGGACTCCACCTCGGACTCCATCTCGGACTCCGTCTTGGTCCATCTCGGACTCCATCTCGGACTCCGTCTCGGTCCATCTCGGACTCCATCTCGAACTCCAACTCTGGTCCATCTCGGACTCCATCTCGGACACTTCCACGTGTCATGTGTTGGTCCTTCTGGGTCCCTTTTTGGAGCCTCGCTTATTGCTCGCTTCGTGCTTGTTCCTCGAGCACTTTGTTGGGAGTTCCACTCCTGCTCTCGACCTTTCAAGTCAGAGCTTTTAGTCCAAAAGTGTTACGCTTGTTTGGCTTTCGCTTCGGCCACTACCACGTGGCACCCTTTCGGCTCCACTTTGGGGCCTAGAGATTTTGTGTCTCACAACTCCACCACCCATAGACGAAGTTCGATGTACTCATTGAACGGTAAACCCTTTTATAAAGTAATACCCGCAGGTATTACCATTTCCATCTTTGGCACCCAGCTAATATTTGCCTATGGTTTAACCCCGAAGGCTCACCATGCCTTGTCTATCCTCTAAGGAGCATAGTCTCTCCAACATAGAGACTCACTCGACCACCTAGGGTGGTTTGCTCCTTTTTATTGGTTCAGTTCTCGGTAAACCTATTAGAGACACCCTCTATAACTCAATTCCACTACTCATTCTTGAGTAATCTCAGATTCCATTGATATAACCTCTGCACTTTGGAACTTTTAATTTTGACTTCTCCGAGTCAATTTCCTAGGTGTCTCTGACACCTTATGTTGCACATGGTGCAACTCCACTTCCCTATCCTAGGAAGTTCTTTACTTGAGGGTACCATCATCCTCTCTTCGATATTGTGCCACCTTTGGGCACTAAGTTCCAGTTATCATAATTGGTGCTAGGGCTGCCTATGGCCCTATTATTTGGCTACCTTACCGCTCCCCCCTTTGGAGCATCCACTTTCACCAAATCGGAGCAGTTGGGAATCTATCCTTGGGGAAACATTACCTTTCCCACAATCCATTAGCACCCGTTCTTGGCCTAACTTTGCCATTTGGATTCTTTCCCATGATTCCCATGGCTCTTTTCTTAACCACTAGTCTTTTGCTCCTATCCTTGATTGTTGCACCTAGCAACATAAGATTGCTACCACCATTTTTGAGGTTTCCTTTCGGTTCCATAGCAAACACTTTGCTTTGCCAAGTCCAGAAGGTGTTCACCCCTAGTACGTCTCTTTAACATTTTCTATCGTGGGCTCTATCATGGCCCAACTTTTTGAGACCCTCCCTTGGATCTCTTATAGAGACTACTTTCCTTGGACTTAAGATGCCATAGCATTGACATAGCTCATTTCCCTTAGGTGTTCTTCCCACTTGGTCACCTTGACCAAGCCACACTTTTATTAATAGTTCAAATCAACACTTTGAACTAGGAATCATATTCCTTAAACCAAACAAAGACTTTGTCCTTGTTTAGCCATAAGATCACCTTGTAATCTCATCTTGACCCCTTAATAGGTCTATCAATAAGAACTAAGTCTTCCAGACCCTTCTAAGTTGTTGACTATAACCCCGAGGGCATCCCCCACACTTGGCGGTGCGCCCAAGCCAGCCCTTTCGGCCAAGGATCCATAGCAACTGAGACTTGGGTGTCCCTATCTCATTCACCACGTCCTTGGCTTTGCACCAAAGTGTTCAAGTTAGATATGCCAAGCTTTCACTCTAAGCAATCTAACCGTGCATCACAACTTCGAGGCATCCCTCGCTTGGCAGTGTGCCCAAACCAGTCTCCTCACTGAGAGTCCATGACCACCGAAATATGAGTGTCCTCATATTCCAAACCATCACCACGCCTTAGTGATTTGAGACTTGAACCCAAGTACTAGAGGGTTGGGACTCGAACCCAACCTCTGTATATGCATCTACAGACAGCATCACTCTAGATGCCTGGCGTGACTCCCCACGCTAGTGCACCAACTTATACTTAAAGCGCGCTATAGATCACAGCTTAGGAACCTAGTTCCTCCACATTGCCAAGTCCTTTCACTTGACACGTCTGTGATCATGCATGGACTCCTTCACGCTTGGCCCCATGGCCCCCCTTTATGAAGTTATCACCTCCAACTAGGGTATTTGTTCCCCTGACTTGCCAATCTCGCTTGGCAAATCCTCCGACCACCGTAACATGGTTCCTCCATAAGCGTGAAAGTCCTTGACCATCGACTTTCGTTCAAAGCCCTCTCTTTGAACACTCGGGAACTACTTCCCTAACCTTGATAGCCTTGCCTCCTGGCAAGCTTCAAGACTACGCTTCTGTTGCGCCACTCTAGTTTCGCGTGTTCCATGAACCATTTACACTTTGGCCTTTCTAGGTACTAAACTACCTAGAATCGTCTTTGGGAACCTTGAAGGGACTCTATCCTTTAGTTTGCCTAGGCCTCCTTTTTCGCAAGCTTTCTAGTTGCCATATAGTCTAACATGGACAACTCCATATTTTAGACTTTCCATAGCATCAAGGTTGCTAGCAACAACATCCTCGAGCCCCCATTTGATTCTCCACTCCCAGCTGGCATAACCAACCTTGGTCATGCCCTTCGATTCCTATGGTTCGGTTCTATCCCCTTACTACTTGCTTTTGGCTTCACACCTTTCCTTCGGTCATTCTCCTCCAGACTAGGAGGATAGTGTCAGGAATCCCTGAATCCTCCAATTCTTGCCACATTCCTGACTCTCGCCGGATTCCTAACCTGCAGACCACATTCCTGATTCTCGAGACACTTCCCTATTCCTGACTCTCGAGACAGTTCCCTATTCCTGACTCCCAAGACACTTCCCTATTCTTGACTCTCTGATTTCCTGGACAATTCCTGAGTCTCAAGCCACATTCCTGATATTGATGTGGCGCCTCCTCAACCTCAACTATATTTAGGCCGTCCTCGATCCAAGAGTGGTGGAGTTTCATCAACCTATAGTATATATAGGTTAGCCTTGTTCCATTTCTCCACAATCTGAATCAACACTAGTCTAAGGCCTTTTCTTTGTTTCCATTAGCTTTTCTCTTTGTCTTTTGCATTTTCCAGTCTTGATCATGTTGGGGGTCTTGACAGTTTGATTCAGATTGTGCTTTTTCATTCTTTTTTTCCTTTAGCTCATTTTGATTGTTTGACTGCCTTTGCCTTTTTTCCCCCTTTTCTTTCTTTCTGCCGATATGGTCTCCAAGCCATCCTGATTTCTTTGCCGAAGTCCTTGCAAAAATCCAGTCTGAGAATACCGAGCTGAAGGCGACCCTTCTTCGCATGCAGCAGGAGCTTGCTTCACTTTCGGCTCAAGGATCCAGCAAAGTTCCTGAACCAAAGGTGAGTTTCCCGGCGAAATTTTTAGGCAAGCGTTCGGAGCTTCGCGGATTTTTGAACCAAATGGAGCTGATCTTTGCACTTCAACATCGGCGGTATCCCACTCCCGAGTCTCAAATTGGCTCGATTGGGACGTTGCTCGAAGGTGCAGCTTTGTCATGGTTTTTTGCTCTTCTGGAGAAGAGCATGAAAGGGGTCGTGGTTTCGGAGCTGATGGATCTTCAGTTGTTCAAAGAAAAGCTCGAAGCATGTTTTGGCGAGACGGATCGGGTTCGGGCTGCTACCACAAAGATGAGACATCTCTCTCAGGGGTCTCGTCCTGCCTCGATCTACGCTGCAGAGTTCCAACTCCTTGCCTTGGACACTCAGTGGGATGAGCGGGCCCTGATTGACCAATTTCGTTTCGGCCTCAACAACGGTGTCAAGGATTTGTTGCTCACCATGGAGGATCCCAAGGACCTATTGGACGCGATCAACAAAGCTATTCGATGTGACAATCGTCTCTTTGAACGTCGCCAGGAAAGTCGCCGCACCGCTGTTTTTCCATCCCAGACTCAGGAATCTCAGCTTGAGTCTTTGGGGCATACTCCTGAACCTACTGCTCCGGTCTTGATGGATATTTCTGGTACTCCTTGACTCATTAGAGGGAAGTTGAGTCCTGCTGAGAAGCAACGTCGAATATCTCATAATCTTTGCCTCTATTGTGCTGATCCTAATCACAAAGCAGCTGTGCGTCCCAAGAAGCCTCCCCAACTGCTCGAGTTCACTTTGCCTCAAAGTCCACCTCTGTTGCAGTCGGGAAACAACCCTGTCCAAACAGAGTAGGAGCTGTCTGTTTGGACTCCCCGAATAAAAATCACTTTTCTTCTTTATCAAGCTCCTCACCACCTTTCATCAAAGCCACCACCAATTCCCGCAACTTCCGCATCCCATGTCTCCTTTCTTTCACCGGACAATCAGGACTCAAGGCTTTGGCGCTACGTAACTCGGGTGCAACTTCCTGCTTCATGGACATGGACTTTGCTGCCCGACATCATGTTCCTCTTTCTCCTACCATACGGGATCTGAGGGTTGAAGGCATCGGCGGGCATTTTGTGTCTCCATCTTCTGGACTTAGGGAAACGTTGCCCGTTCGAGTACACATCAGGTCCACTGTCACCAATATCGCCTTCAACATCATCAACAGCAAGTCCTCCTCTATGGTGCTCGGTCTTCCTTGGTTCCAACTACATCAGCCTCAGATTTGTTGGAAGGAATTACAGCTCATCTCTCCCACATCACCATCTCCCACGGCTTCCCCTGCTGTTCATCGAGTCCAAATCAGGAAAAGTTCCCTAAACTTAAATCGGGGTTTTGTTCCTGACTCTACGAAGTTTTCACCCTTTTCTTTTTCCTCTCTTCCATCTTACATTGGACAGTATCCTCGTCTCATCATTCCATTTAGTTGTACACCTCCTTCTATCTCCCCTCCTATCTCCACAATCACTATGAAAGAACTCCTTCATGAAGAACCTATTTTCCTTTTTGCTTTGCATGTTTTTCCTGTCAGTCTTCCTGAGAAGTATCATGATTTTGGGGATGTGTTTGACAAGAAAAAAGCTAGTGTACTGCCTGTTCATTGGCCTTATGACTGTCCCATTGATTTACAGGAAGGAGCGTCACCTCCGTGGGGGCCTATCTACGGGTTATCCCCGTCCGAGCTTAAGGCCCTCAAAGAGTATGTGGATGAGAACCTTGCCTCGGGGTACATTCAACATTCGCAGTCCCCGGCTAGAGCGCCTGTCATCTTTGTCAAGAAGAAGGATGGGAGTTTGCGGCTAGTCATTGATTACTGAGGTTTGAACAAGGTGACTGTTCGGAACCGTTATCCACTGCCCCTGATCTCGGACCTGTTGGAACGCCTCGGCAGTGCCCGCTTCTTCACCAAGATTGACCTCTGTGGCGCATACAACCTGATCCGAATCCGGCTTAGTGATGAATGGAAGACTGCGTTCCGAACCCGCTATGGCCACTTTGAGTACACTGTCATGCCATTTGGCTTGACAAATGCTCCAGCAGTTTTCCAACACATGATGAACGATGTCTTTTGGGAGTTTCTTGATCAGATGGTGATCGTCTACCTCGATGACATCCTCATCTACTCAAAAACTCAGGAGGAGCACGACGAACATGTACACAAGGTGCTAGCGAAGCTGCGCGAACACGGCCTATACGCGAAGCTTGAGAAATGTTCCTTCGATCAGCAGTCTGTGGAGTTCCTTGGATACATTGTCACTCCTGAGGGTATCATGATGGATCCTGCCAAGGTCAAGACTATTCTCGAGTGGGAGCCTCCACAATCAATGTCGGACGTTCAGGTTTTCCTTGGCTTCACCAACTTCTACCGCAAATTTATTGATCACTACTCTGACATTGTCCTTCCTCTCACGCATCTCACTCGCAAGGATGTTCCCTTCTCTTGGTCTGCTTCTGCCTAGCATGCCTTTGACACAATCAAGGTAGCCTTCAGTTCTGCTCCCGTTTTAATCCATGCTGATTCCTCACAACCTTTCTTCATCGAGGCTGATGCCTCCGACTTGCCATTGGTGTTGTGCTGTCTCAACTCGGAGTGGATCAAGAACTTCATCCGGTCGCTTTCCATTCTCGGAAATTCCAGCCTGCGGAGATCAATTACGAAATCCACGACAAGGAGCTCCTTGCCATCGTGGATTCCTTTGGAGAGTGGTGCCGTTTCTTGGAGGGGGCGGGCCATCAAACAGCAGTCTGGACGGATCACAAAAATCTCAAGTACTTTGCCACTTCCCGAGTTTTAAGCCGTCATCAAGCAAGGTGGGCACAATTCCTGAGTCGGTTTGACTTTGTTATCAAGTACAGACCTGGAAAGCTTCAAGGCCTTAATGATGCTCTTTCAAGGCGCTCCTATCTTAGTCTCAGGCCTGGTAATCCTGCCTTCGATCAACAGAATCAAGTTATCCTCAGTCCTGATTGGCTTCAAGTTATGGCAATTTCCTTGGCCCCGCAGGACTCCTCCTTGATGGATGCAATTAGAAATGATCTTCAATCCGATGATCTCGCCAGCGACATTTTCCCCCATCTTCAGGCTGGACACCCTGTGACTCCCGACTGCCGGCGATTTGACGAGTTTGAGTTCTTAGATGGCTTATTATACCGTGTGGAGCAGCTTTACGTTCCTGAAGGTGATGCTCGAAGGTTGGTCCTGATGGCGTGCCACGATAGCCCGACTGCTGGTCACTTCGGCATTGCGAAAACCTATGAGCTAGTTGCATGGGACTTTTGGTGGCTTCACATGGACAACTACATCAAAGCTTTTGTTACCTCCTGTAACACTTACGCCCGGAATAAGATACCTCGCCACCTTCCTTCAGGTTTGCTTCGTTCCCTTCCGGTCCCTTCAGGTCCTTGGGAATCCATCTCCATGGATTTCTTGAGTGATCTTCCGAGTTCTGGAGGCTTCAACAGCATTTTAGTCGTGGTGGATCGCTTCACAAAGATGGTGCACTTCTTGCCATGTACCAAGGAGTTTTCGGGCGAGGACATGGCAAAACTGGTATTCAGGGAAATTTTCTGACTTCATGGGATTCCTACGGATGTGGTTTCGGATTGGGGGCCTCAGTTCATCTCTCATTTCTGGAAACGATTTTTGCAGCTGCTTGGAGTGAAGGCCAACCTCTCTTCGGCGTATCATCCTCAAACTGATGGGCAGTCCGAGCGAACGATTCAGACGTTAGAACAATTCTTGAGGTGCTTCATCAACTATCATCAGGATAACTGGTTCGATATCCTTCCCCTTGCTGAGTTCTCCTATAACAACTCTGTTCACTCCTCTCTTCGAATTTCCCCCTTCTTTGCAAACTCTGGCCGAAATCCCCGATTCAATCTCTCACTTCCTTCTCCATCCGAATCCTCTCATTCAAATCCCCGCTCTAATGCATTTGTCTCCAACCTCCAGGAAATCCACAACTCCATCTCCTTCCACCTCCATCGAGCTCAGGAATCTCACAAAACATTTGCCAATGTCCATCGTCAGGATTGTCCCCCTTACAATATCGGGGATAAAGTCTGGCTCCTCAGGCGAAATATCTCCACCACCAAGCCCTGTCCAAAACTTGATTTCAAACGCCTTGGTCCTTTCCCTATCACTGCCATTATTAATCCTGTCACTTATCGCTCGTCGTTCTCATTCACATCTTTGTTCCACTTGTTCTTGAGGAGGGGGTGCTGTCAGGAATCCCCGAATCCTCCAATTCTTGCCACATTCCTGACTCTGGCCGGATTCCTAACCTGCAGACCACATTCCTGATTCTCGAGACACTTCCCTATTCCTGACTCTCGAGACACTTCCCTATTCCTAACTCTCAAGACACTTCCCTATTCCTGACTCTCTGATTTCCTGGACAATTCCTGAGTCTCAAGCCACATTCCTGATATTGATGTGGCGCCTCCTCAACCTCAACTATATTTAGGCCGTCCTCGATCCAAGAGTGGTGGAGCTTCATCAACCTATAGTATATATAGGTTAGCCTTGTTCCATTTCTCCACAATCTGAATCAACACCAATCTAAGGCCTCTTCTTTTTTTCCATTAGCTTTTCTCTTTGTTTTTTGCATTTTCCAGTCTTGATCATGTTGGCGGTCTTGACAGATAGCTTTGCACTTTCTATCATGCCTTAGCAAGTATTCTTAGGGATGAACCTACCTGATAGCCTAGGGAGTGGTTCCTCAATCCAGGTATGCTCACTTTATAATCCCACACACCGGGATTAACGTTGCTGCTCATGGGCCTTCACTAGCTTTGCCAAAATTCCATTTTTGGCTTTGTCCAATTCAGGTAGACAATCTTCTCCTGTCTCTGCAACCTTGGACATTTGGATAGCACCTTCTATCCATCATTCGCTAGGGACTTAGTCCCTTGGGCCTTATCTATTGCCCTCGCGACACTAACCACCACCTCCTGGTGTTCCAGAGTGTTTGGGTGTCCCAATGATGGTCTTCTTGACAATGAGCATTTTCTTTTACGATATTGACTCACTATATCGTAAGATAAGCAATTTATCCCCTGTAAGGGTATATCTAACTTCCTTATGCCATTAAGAAGTCTTGGGTAGCTACCTTCTACCCGTTTAACCAATTATCTTTGCACCTCTTGCTTAGTTGCCCCATAGTTGTCAAGTCCTACAACTCATTGCTTGGTGCTTCCATACCTCCATCATTATCTGGGTCACCACACTCCAACCGCATGCCTTCCAGCTTAGGCTATGCCATTCTCGCTTCCGTTAGGATTCCCTTGGTAAGGGGTTTTTATGAACCCACCATCATAACCTCAAGGTCTCACACCTTGGCACATTTGGTGTCTCCACACCATCGGCCTCACGAGCCTACCCTTATGACACTACTTATTAGTGTCTAGGTCTTTGCCAAGACTAATATAATTGTTCCTTATGCTAACTATTTGTTAGCACCGCACCATAGTGTTTGCACCCAACTCTGGGCCAAAGTTACTTTCTTCTAGGAACATCTTTCCCACAACTTTAGTATGGCACATTCTGTCATTAATGAGATACCTACTATTCTCATACTTGGATCTTATGATCCTCCCCATACCTCATGGGGCACTATACACCTCAGTCCAAATGCTTCAACCAATCCCTTAGGACCATTCCCTGACTCCACTTGAGTCATCTAGCATTTTGAACTTTGCTAATCCAACAACCTGCGAGGTCTCAGTCTTAGAGGTGCCAACTCACTAGAATACAACTTCTTGTATTCATGTCCTACTCACAAGGATAATTTTTGCAAGTGTTACTCTGACACTTGATGATTTTCTTGGGGCTAACCTTTGCCCCTTAGGACTACTTGTTCATATGATGAGAATAACAACTCATCTTTAAGTACACCCCCAACTCCTTGGGGTTTTCCAGCATTTATTAGAGGTAGCCCCGACTACCATTTCAAGGACTAGTGTCCTCTTTTATATTTGACCTCCCACGGTCAACAATTCCAGTCTTGAATTTATGAGTACCAACCTCAACCATATAAGGGTAATCTTGTGACTCCTATATTGTTTTGGAGTCTGTATCTTTCCCATAGTTGTTTACCACAACTACATTAGCTCATTTGCTGCGTCAAACACTCATCTAGATCACATCCTTAACTCTCTAAGGACACCCTTATACTGTTCCCAAGATCCCAAAGTCGTTCCCTTACTGGCCCTTTTCTATCCACCATATCGTGCACAAGTTCACGCATGAACTTGAGTGGAGAGCCATGTCTTCTCGGCATGTTACTCCTCAAGGATAGGTCCATATCGAGGACCTCCAATTCCAATACAAGTGGTGATATACTTAGCCACTAATAAGAGTCGGACTAAAGAATAGCTCTGATACCAAATTGTAAGCAACTAATTTTTCCATTCTACTTTAGTCACTTAACCACACCTCCGACCACTTGGAGGAGTCTCACTCACAACCTCCATAAGTCCTATTTCAAACTTGGGCTTGCTAGCCCCGAGAATGGCATCCCCACCACTCAACCCTTGCACTTGGTCCAAGTGCTCCACATGTCCGATCCCATGACCGACACCACAAGGTACCACTGACATATCAACCCGTTACGCTAAGGCCATGCCCATTCACCTTGGTCACACCGGTGGTCCGACACCACCTCCATCACAATCCCATCTCTCAAGACTGGGCCATCTGTTCATGAGTGATCATCCCAGATCCACTCCTTAGCATCCTTAGGATGCCTGCAGACATGGGGAATAGCCTTCCCCATTATCTCCATTCCGGTCTCCACCAAGTCCCTTTTTGTCCTTGGCCATGTTTGCCAACACTGCCACTAGATCAAGGCCCACAGGCCCGACCACTAAGTCCCACTGTCCTCTAGGACTTCCTCACTGTGTGACTATGTCCTTGGTTACCACACCAGAGGGCTACTCCTCTTCCTTTCCATAGACTGGGACTTTGAGATAACATTTCGGAACACTGTGGCCCTACGCAAGCCTCATGGGTACTCTCCCTGCCTTCTGCCTTTAGGTGCTCTAGCCATAGGCTTAGAGCAAGGTTCCGTTGAGCCACGCTAGGTATCCAAGTAGGTATTGCCACCCACACTTAGACTGGGAGCATCGGCCAGTCGATCTCCCGGGGGAACTAGAGCCAGCTCTTGAACACTTCACCAAGCTACCCCGCTTGTCAGTCCGTGTTCACTCTAGTCTTGGACTTCCCAGTGGGCAGCTCATCACCCAACACTAGGTACAGCCTTCCTGGGCCAAACTGGCCTTTCCTGCCCAAACTGGCTCCACTGCAGTCCTCCCCTTACTATACTTTTGGAGCTCACCAAACCCCCCAGGGTCTGGGAGATGAACGCTTTAGGCTTTCACCCTCTCAGACTCGAACTCGGACTCGGACTCGGACTCGGACTCGGACTCGGACTCGGACTCGGGCTTGGGCTCGGTCTCGGCCTTGGCCTTGATCTCGGTCTCGGCCATGGCCTCAATCTCGGTCTTGGCCTCAATCTCGGTCTCGGTCCCGGTCTCGGTCCCGGTCCCAGTCCTGGTCTCGGTCTTGACCTCGGACTCCATCTTGGATCCATCTAGGACTCCATCTTGGACTCCATCTCGATCCATCTTGGACTACATCTCAGACTCCATCTTGATCCATCTCGGACTCCATCTCGGACTCCGTCTCGGTCCATCTCGGACTCCATCTCGGATCCTTCTCGGACTCCATCTCGGACCCCGTTTTGGTCCATCTTGGACTCCATCTCGGAATCCGTCTCGGTCCGTCTCGGACTCCATCTCAAACTCTGTCTCGGTCCATCTCGGACTCCATCTTGGACTCCGTCTCGGTCCATCTCGGACTCCAGCTCAGACTCCACCTCTAACTCCATCTCAAACTCCATCTCGGACTCCATCTTGGACTCCACCTCAGACTCCATCTTGGACTCCACCTCAGACTCCATCTCGGACTCCGTCTCGGTCCATCTCGGACTCCATCTCGAACTCCAACTCAAGTCCATCTCGGACTCCATCTCGGACACTTCCATGTGTCATGTGTTGGTCCTTTTGGGTCCCTTTTTGGAGCCTCGCTTATTGCTTGCTTCGTGCTTGTTCCTCAAGCACTTTGTTGGGAGTTCCACTCCCGCTCTCGACCTTTCAAGTCGGATCTTTTAGTCCAAACGTGTTACACTCGTTTGGCTTTTTTTTCGGCCACTACCACGTGGCACCCTTCCAGCTCCACTTTGGGGCCTAGGGATTTTGTGTCTCACAACAAGGTCGAACAGATTGAAGTGGAATCAATCCCTTAAGTAGTTCCTAAGTACAAACTAAAGCCCCCATCAGTCTTCAAGGGAGTGAATGACTATAAGGTGATGGAGGATTAGTTACGATATGGAGGACTACTTCTGAGTATTGTGGTTACTGAGCTCGGAGAAGGTCCCATGTGCAAAACCATACTTGGCAGATAAAGCAAAGTCTTGGTGGAGAACGATAGAGGTTAATGAATGACCGGTGGCCACTTGGGAAATGATGAAGGTGAGGATCTGCATGACTTACATTCCTCCAAATGCTACTCTGCACCTAAGGGATGAGCTAAGTAGGTTGAAACAGACCAAAACTATTCAAGAGTATATGAATGGGTTTATGGCAAAGAGGATATTTGTCACAGATATGGGTGATATAGATGAGTTCCATGCCTTTATATTAGGCTTGCAAATTTGGGCTTGCGGAGAGGTGATACATTGGAACCCAACCAACTACAAGGAAGCGTTGGATGCGGCTATCAAGGTGTATTTCAATGATAACTTGTGAAAGGGGAACATGACAGGGTCGGGGTCCATGTTTAGCAAATGGGCTAAACTAAGGGGAATATATGGCAAAGGGAAGAGTGATAAAAAGACGGGAATGGAAAAAGTACCTTTAGTGATCCAGCGGCTGTTGGACCAATTCATGCTGAAGGAGCTACCGGTGGGGTTGCCCCCCGCACGACTGATAGAACATAAGATTGAGTTGGTTGAGGGTGCTAATATGGTGGTTCATCCACTCTATCGTTTGAATGAAAAGGAACTCAAGGAGCTCAAGTGCTAACTAGAAGAGTTGGTGGACAAAAGGTATGTTAAGTTAAGCAAGTTACCGTATGGGGCACTAGTGTTATTTGTGAAAAAGAAAGATGGATTTATGCACATGTACAGAGACTAACGGTTGCTCAACAAGTATATAAAGAAGAACAAGTACCGTTTGCCAAGAATTGAGGATCTGTTCGATAGGTTAGGAAAGGCAAAATACTTCTCGAGGATTGACCTAAGATCAGGATAGTACCAAATCAGGGTAGCAAAGGAAGATGTCGAGAAGACAACCTGTCAAACAAGGTATGGGAGCTTTGAGTTTCTGGTGATGCCCTTTAGGCTATGCAATGCACCGGCAACGTTTTTGGCGTTCATGAACCACATCTTTATACCCTATCTAGATCACTTTGTGGTTGTCTATATTAACGACATCTTGATCTATAGTAAAATGCTAGAGGAGTATGCTGAACACTTGACAAAGGTGTTTGAAAAACTAAGGGAACACAAGTTATATGCTAAAGAGAGTAAATGTGACTTTTCTCAATAAAAGGTAAAGTTTTTCGGGCATGTGGTGGGTAAGGACGGGCTCAAAGTGGACCCTGAGAAGGTCTAAGTGATCTAGGAATGGGAGTGACCATCGAATGTACATGAGTTGAGGGCGTTCTTAGGGCTATGCAACTACTACAGAAAGTTTATCAAATATAATCCGAGAGTAGCCTTGGCTTTAACAAACCAAATAGGTAAAGGGAAAGTGGTATGGATAGCGAAATGTGAGGTGGCATTTATCCACCTCAAAGGGAAGTTGAGGAAGACTCCCGTGTTGGCGTTACCAGACTTTGGTAAGAACTTTGAGGTAGAAATGGATACTTCAGACTTTGTGTTAGGCACAGTTTTGAAGCAAGATAGTTATCTAGTGGTGTCTTCTCGAAGAAGTTGGACAAGGCTCAACAAAAGTGGCATGCCCACGAGAAGGAATTATTTGCGGTGGTCAAGGTGCTCAAGGAGTGGCAACACTACTTTGGGAGGCTCTTCAAAGCTTATACGGATAATGTGGCAACAAAACACTTTTTGTCACAGCCCAACTTAAGAGGGAAACAAGGTCAGTAAGCCAATGCTTTAGCCGAGTTTAATTGCGAGATTCTGTATAAACCTGGGAAGAGCAACATCGTAGCGGATGCTCTAAGTTGAAAAGCAAGCTTGAAGTTGGTGATATCTAGGGCAACAACAATATTTTAGGATGATGTACAGACACTATATGAGGATGATGGTCTAGCACAAGAAGTGTTGCTGAAGAACCAAGAGGCGCAAGAAGCTCACTAGAGAGGTGAGCTGCTAATGGAAGAGAAAATAGGTTATGTGGAACATAATGGACTCATGTATTATAAACAAACAAAAGTGTATGTTTTAGAAGGGGAATTAAGGAAGGTAGCCTTAGAAGAGTGTCATGACGGACCTCTTGCGGGACATGGCAGAGTGTTTAAGACGATGGGCTTACTCAAGAGGAAGTATCACTTGCCAGATATGGCTAAGGACGTCCAAAACTATTTAAAGACATGTCTAACATATTAGTAGGTCAAAGGCGTGGGTAAGGTTAATGGGGGCTTGTTACAAAGCATCCTAATTCTAGATCATCCGTGGAAATATCTTATGATAGACTTCATTATGGGACTCCCCCCAAGTGAGGGGTTTGATGTGATATTCGTGGTGGTGGACCAATTTTCAAAGATGGCACATTTTATACCCACCACAACAGAAGTGTATGCAAAAGGTGTGGCGAAGCTATTCTTCGAACAAGTGGTTCAAGTGTGGGGAAGCTAGAAGAGATTCTCTCAGATCGAGATAAGATCTTCACTAGTAGGTTCTAGAGAACTCTCCTAGAATAGTATTGCACTATGTTGAACTTCAGCACAACTTATCACCCACAGACAAGTATAGAGTATTAAGTCAAGTTTGATGGAACTAACACTTCTTGACAGATGGACATACAGAAAGGGTAAATAGGCAGCTAGAGGATTATTTGTGATGCTATATCTTGGGAAACCATACTGATTGGGTAAGTGATTTGGGACTTGCGGAAATGTGCTATAACAACTCACCACATTCGAGTATTGGGGTGAGTTCATGGGAAGTCATTAATAGGCGAGTTATTGAAGGTCTTATAGAACTCAACGTGGCCAAGTCTCATGGAGAATTACCCACAATGGAGGCATTCACGGTAAAAAGACTCAACATTTGGAATCTAGTGAGGGATTCCTTGGAACAAGCTCAACAAAGGCAAACCAAGTATGCGAACCAAAAGTGCTGGGATGTAGAGTTCCAACTTGGGGAGAAGGTATGGCTGAACACCAAAAACCTAATGCTACCAAGTGGGATCAACCGAAAGTTGACCCAAAGGTAAAAATGCATATATTCCTAGAAATGAACTAATCTTGAATTCCTTAAGTAGGTTCATGGGGTGTTACGAGATTAATGCACGAATCGGTAAAGTAGCTTACTGCCTCCGACTTCCTCGAGAGATGGGGAAGATGCACCTAGTGTTCCATGTGAACTTACTCAAGCCATATTTTGAGGATCTGCTTCACAAAGACCAAGTGAGACCTTTACCTAAAGTTATCCAAGGCGAAGAGGAATACGAAGTCGAGGGCATCTTCAATGAGTGAAAGAGCAAGTGAGGACACGAGGTGAGGGAGTTCCATATGAAGTGGAAAGGATTTCCATACTACAAAGCAACATGGAAACTGGAGGAGAACCTAGCAAACATGCAAGATCTAGTGGAGGAATTTCTACAAGACAGAAATCTATGTACTTATGCAAAGTTCAATTCAAAGTATCAATTTGTGAAGTTGAGCAATGGCATATGTTGGGACCTGAAAGCACGCTGAAGGTAACTTAATTAGCATGGGTTAGCTAGGTCAATTAGGCATAGGGAACTACACTCGACTTCCCGCGGGGATGTCAAATCCATAGACATATTCTACGAAGGTTGGGTTCAAGTCCCAACCCCATACTAGGGCGTGGTGAGGTGAGGGGTAGAGGTATATTTCGTTGTTATGGGGTCCTGGCCAGGGAGGCTAATTTAGGCACACTACTAAGTGGGGGATGCCCCCAGAGACATGGTCAACAAGTCGTAGGATTAAAAACAAATGTTTAATATGGGCATTGAACTTCTTCTATGGGTGGTGGAGTTGTAAGGAACTAACTCCTCGAGGTGTCATAAGCTAAAGGATCCCCGAAAGCATGACCGAAATGATAAAGAGTTCATTGAATGGGACTGAGTCTGAGATCGAGTCTAAGACCAACTCTGAGACCGAGTTTGAGATAGAGTCCGGGATTGAGTCCGAGGCCGACTCTGAGACCGAGTTTGAGACCGAGTTTAAGACAGAGTCCAAGATCCGAGATTGGGTCGGAGACCTAGTCAAGTCTGAGGCCGAGTCCCAGGTCGGGTCTGAGATCGAGTCTGAGATCGAATCCGAATACTAATACAAGTCGAGGGGTGAAAGCCCAAAGTGTGTGTCTCCCAGGGGGGGGGGGGGGGGGGGGGGGGTTCCCGGGGTTTTTAAAATTTTTTAAGGGTAGTAAGGGTTTGGAACCCCCCTTGGAAAAATTTTCCCAAGGGGGTTCCCAACCAAATTTAGGTTTAAACTGGGGCCCAAAAGCCTTTGGGGGGAAGGAACATGGACTTTGGGGGGGTTGGAGGGCCCCCCCCCGGGAGGGAAAAAAACTGGGGGGCTCCCCCCCCCTGGGAAGGGGGGCCCCCCTTGGGGACCATGGGGGTTATTGGACCCTGCCCCACCCAGGGGGTTAGGCCTTTTCTTTTGGAAGGAAAGGGGAAAATAAGGGGACCCCTACCGGGGTTTTAGGCCCCGGGGTTTCCCCCCCCCCTTTCCAAAAAAGGGTTTCCCCCCAGGGTTGGGATTTTAAGGGGCCCCTGAACAAATTTTTGGGGACCCCGGGTGTTTGGAATTTAAAAACCTGGGGGGCTTGGCCGCTTTGGCTTTTGGGGGGG
>NW_003314352.1:210873-229764 GCF_000143415.4 Selaginella moellendorffii
ATAGAGAATCTATCTCTCTCTATCTGGAATAGTCATACCCAAAACTGTGAGTTAGAGCCCTAGACACCTTTCTAATATGTCCACGGAATGCTCTTATCAACAAACATGTACAACTTGGCTTTATCTTGATCATCATTATGAGGTGGCATCCTTCAATATTTTCTAAGATGGTCTCCATATGCACATAGGGTCATGAGCATCATGTCAAGAATGAAAGGTAGCAATCATTGTAAAGTGATTGAACTAATGATACACATCATCTTTAGGATTCTTAGTTTATATACAAAAGTAAATGGTCTGAATTGAAACTAATCTAATAACGGCTATCAAAATCCTACTATACTAATATTTATTGCAGTGGAAAATAATGAGTCATGTGAGGAGTGAGAGTCCTTGACTCCAGCTGAATAAAAGGATTAGTAGTAAGAGAAAGAGGAGTTGTACCATATGCTATGAATACCACTATTAATTGAGTTTGATTATTCAACTATATCTATATAGCATTAAGCAATTACACCAATTGCTTCTCTAGAGTCAAAGGAGGAAGAGGTTGTTACTTTACCATGAAGATGAACATAGGATAAAGGGTGAAAACCACATGTACTATAGTTAAACATCCTTGGGTTTGAATAATACTAAAGTGGATGACCTCCTAAGAAGTCTAAATTCACGAGTTTACATTTGGTATCAAAGAGGACTCAGGTTCAACTTTTTTAGTTGGCTAAGGGAATCATATCACATGTTGAAATTGAGTTCAGTTTACCATAAATAAAAGTGCTCCCCCTTTTTATAATTGGTTAAGGGTATTGGGATATTTAGGGTTACATGTCCTTGGGTTTGAATAGTATTGGGATAGGTGATATCTCAGAAAGTCTAAATTTATGAGCTTATACCTAGATTAATATGACAAAAAACTATCAAGAGGTGGGCTTTTAAAGAAGGACTTGAAGTCATGTGCCCCTCAGATTTGGGATGGAGTGAATATATTGTGAGTCACCATAGATCTCCAGACAACAAATGAAAAGAAGGAAGCAATGAAGGAGATATTGGAGACCTGGCAATTACTCATCTCCACCAGTTTTGGAGATGGCTCTAGGGGACCTCAATGGCAATTATGATAATATTATAGAGTAATACATGGCAATTATGGTCTATTGCACACTTTTCTTGGAGTTGCAGTTGGTCAAGAATGCCTTGTGAGTAGGTTTCCAACACTTGATGAGGATGGAAGCACATTACTATCTTTAGAAAAGTGGAGTACTTTTCAGAGCATTGTCAAGCATTGGCATCGACTCTTTGCTATAGGTATTCACAATATGAGTTATAATCTGAACAAAGGATATAGTGGCAATTTTACACTTCAGAGGCCTTTTAGAGGATTTGCAACAGTGGTTTGTAGAGATTGTGTAAGGTATGGCTTTAACAGTTTATGAACCTTGTTTGTCTAATCCACTTTTTGTCCACTTTACAGAATTTGATGAAGAATGACAATCCAAGTTACATAATTTTACAATAGATTCACTAGGGTTCTGGCCTAAGGAGATCACTCACATCTAAAGAGATGACTTATTTCATCTCATATAGTAATATGTAACATTGAGTTTCGAAGCAATCAAATGAATATAGTTCTAAAAGTATGAAATTATCAAGCATAGAAGAGTTTTAAATATATTAAATATTTTCTATATTCTTCCAAATGCCTTTGGTGGGCATCTTGTAATTGCCATCACTTACCATCTGTGCTTAATGATATATTGATAAATTTCTTCAAAAGATAGTCTATTACTTGTTTGAAATCATCGCTCTCCAAACAAATAGCCTCTTGAAGCTCAATAAGTATGGCATTACTCTACTCAAGCCCCTTAAACTCCTCAAGCACCTTGATATTATCCTTAGCTATGACATATGATTGGATGGTTTGTTTTTCTCCTACGTTTTGTATGCATTGGTTGATACTATCGACCTGGGCCTACTTTCTAAGGTTGAAAGAATCTAGGATTCAAATAATAAGAATATCTGATCATCAAAGGTTCCATATAAAATATCTACTGGTAGTTCTTCATCTTTAACTTTGACTATGAGCTTAGGCTTAGTTTTTGCACACCAGGTGAACCAATGGGTGAAATAGGGGAGGGATTGGGAGTAGTTAACACCTTCAGGCATGATCCTTCACTAAGAAAAATCTGGGCTTTGTAGGTTGAGAAGAAACCTCTCTATTAAGCAAATCTTGGAGGAAACCCTTCCATCTGTTAGAAAAGAAAAAGGAATATATGTTGTGTTTATTATAAGATTATATGACTTACAAGAGTTACAATTGTCTTCCAATCTCAATAAATTCCTATCCTCCTTCCTTTGCCCATAGCATATAGTGGAAACCTGTTAGGCACCAGCTTTGACCATGTGGTCAATGTTGGTCAAAGGGAGGCTCAAGGGTATTTTAAGGCATGTTAGGGTAAGGGTCTTAACCTACTCTAGGGCTCACAGTGAAGCAGCGGCATAGTGGAGCTTTTGAGGTACCTTGGGGGTGGTTTATTGAGAAGCTTATTCGCTTGATTAGTTGTGTTCTAACAAAGGATCCAAATTAGAACAAGTCCTACTTCATTAATGGCATTCATAGTGAGAGCATGTGGCAACACTTGCGTCATTCTCAGCCTACAAAGAGTTTGGAGGAGCTTTTTGATGTAACTCGTCAATTTGACAATGACAAGCATAAGTCTCGCAAGTGTTCGCGGAGTCCTTCTATCAAGAATCACCATGATGATCACTGTGGACACAAGGATGGGAACAAGCACCATAAATTGAAGTCTGTGGTGACTACTTCAGATGCAAAGTGGTCAAAGAAGCAAAAGTTCTTTATGAAAAATTATAGACAAGGTTGTCATCATTGTGGCGAGCTTGGACACTACAAAGCTGATTGTCCACAGTTGAAGAACAAGTAGCATAGCAAGGAGAATGGTCAATCTTCTACTGATGGTAAGTTAGATATTAAAAAGTTGCAAACTTTGTAGAGTGAGGATGACGGGGATGACTATTCCAGTTGGAGGAAGAGGCTTTCGATCATTGCTCATCAACTTAACTGTGTGTGGAATAAGATGGAGCTCGAGGATACTTGTGAATCAGCTTTAATGTTGGAGGGCATATTCCGTAACGGTCTAGTGTGGATTTTACTGGATAGTGGGAACAATGACAACTTTGTTTCGGCAAAGTTTGTTGCAAAGTATGGCTTGGTCACATGCAGAGTTCCTCCATACATGGTAGAAGGTGTAACTACCTCTACTTAGAATTTTGATGTTTGTATAGAGGGGCTGGAAGTGTTGGTTGGCAAAACCACATTTGTGAAGACATTTTATCTCGCGAATATTTATTGTGTGGATCTCATTCTTGGGATGCCATGGTTGGTAAAAGTGGATCTGGAGATAAAGTGGAGTATTAAGCATGTCTTGTTAGAGTACGGTGGCATTAAAGATATGTGGTTTGGAGAGGGAGTTCAACCTCTAGTTGTTATGCTCTCCACTACATCTTTGAAGCGGGCTTGTCGTAATGGAAAAGAACTTTCGAATTACTTGTTGTTTGTTCATGACTTGGGAGACCAAGATATGTGTGGGGGAGAAGCAACAGTACAGGATGTACTCAATGAGTTTTCCAATGTTTTTCTATTTGAACTTCTTCATGGGTTACCCCCATTACGAGGTGTGGAGCATGGGATTATGTTAGAGCCAAAGACGCAACCAATTTATCGGCATCTATTTCGGTTAAGTTATGTGGACGAGCAAGAATTTCAACGATAAGTCAAGGAGTTACTTGAGTTTGGATTTATTCAACCAAGTAAATCTTTGTTTGGTGCTCCAGTCTTGCTTGTGAAGAAGAAGGACAGTTCAATATGGATGTGTATTGACTACTGTGCCTTGAACAAAAAGACAGTGAAGGATAAAATGCCAATGCCATGTGTGGATGATATCTTAAACAAGCTTGGTGAAGCATGAGTGTTTACTAAGATTGATCTGAGGAGTGGATATCATCAAATTGCAATAGATAATACATCTATCTCCAAGACGACATTCAACACAAGCCTCAGGTATTTTGAGTTTACAGTTATGCCATTTAGTTTGACGAATGCACCAGCCACATTTACTCGGTTGATGACAGAAGTATTTAGGCGTTATCTTCATGAGTTTGTGGAGATTTTCTTGGATAATATTCTTGTTTTCAGCAAGAATATGAAGGAGTATAAGGTTCTTTCATTATTCTATGATAGCAAGCTTTATGTGAAAAAGAGCAAATGTGAGTTTGCAAAGTCGAACGTGGAATATTTAGGCCATATTGTGACATCTAAAGGTGTTAAGATAAATCCCAGGAAGGTGGCTGTGGTGGAGAACTAGCCTACACCAACTTCGGTGGCTGAGTTATGTAGTTTTCTTGGTATGACAAATTACTACCGATGTTTCCAGCATAAATTTGCAGAGGTGGCTATTCCTTTGACATGGTTGTTGCGCAAGAACGTACTATTCGAGTGGAAGACACCACAAGAGGAGAGTTTTGTGGTGCTGAAACAATTGTTAAGTGAGGCTCTAGTGCTTCACATTATTGATCCATCAAAACCTTATGAGATGACATGTGATGCGAATGGTTATGCACTGAGAGGAGTTTTCATGCAAGAGGGACAGCCTATTGCATATGAGAGTCAAACTTTGAATTCTGTGGAACAACGCTATTCCACATATAAGCAAGAGTTACTCTTTATTGTTCATGCTTTACAGATGTAGCAGCACTATCTTATAGTGCAGTGTTCATGGTGTTGACGGATCACGAACCACTTGTGTATCTTTTCACACAGAAAGAGTTGAATACTAGGCAAGCTCATTGGATGGTTAAACTTATGGAGTTTTGGGAGTTTCCTATTGAGCATCGTCCGGAAAAATCGAATGTGGTGGCAGATGCTTTATCTCGTGTTCATCATGTGACACCATTACAAATACGGTTTTGTCATCATTTGAGTAAGATGGTCAACGCAATTGGTTGAGCGAGCTCAAGCTCAAGATACTGAGGTGGCCTCTTTGTGAAACCAGATAGAAGCCCCTTTTTCATAGGTGGATGGGGTTCTTTGCTGCCATGGCTGTGTCTATTTGCCATGGGTGGATGCTTTAATTACTCAAGTTTTATTCCACTATCATGATCATCCAAAGGCTAGTTATTTTGGGGGGAAGAAGATGTATAAGTTGATTAAGTGTAATTTTTATTAAAGGAATATGAAGGTTAATATCTTTAAGTATTATAAATCATGTGAGCTCTATAAGCAGGTTAAGGTGCCATGGGAGAAGCCGGGGGGACTTTTGCAACCTTTACCTATTCCTTAGAGCTGTTGGTGTAGTTTCTCTATAAAATTTATCACTTGTTTGCCACGCACACAAAGGCAAAAGGAGCAGTTATAGTGGATTAGTTGATGAAGTATGTGTGGTTTTTGGCTCTTCGGAAAATTGTCATTGCCTCAAATTTGGCTACAGTCTACTTGAAGAAGGTTTTTTCTAATTTTGGTTTGCCAAAAGTCATCATCAGTGATCGAGATTTAAAGTTCACAAATGGATTTTGGAAGAGCTTTGCAAAGCCTATGCAAGTGACTTTGAAACTCTCGAGTGGAGACATTCCTTAGACGGATGGCCAAATTGAGCTTGTGAATCAGGTGGTGGAGGATATGCTACGTTATAATGTTGGTCAAAGGCAAGGATAATGAGATCTATATCTTCTATTAGTGCAATTTTCTTACAATAATAACCAACATAATGGAACCAAGCTAAGTCTTTACTTTGCCATGTTTGGAAAGCATCCCCGAATAGTAGTGGAGTTGGGATTGCATTTGAGTAAGGATGTTCAAAATAAGCTTGATTTTGAGGTGATTAATTTGGCTATAAAATTTAATGAGATTCTGGTGGTGTGCAAACGGATTTTGTAGGCAGCTCAGGATAGAGTAAAGAAGTTTGCTAATGAGCATCACTAATTCCGGGAATATAAGATGGGTGTTCTCGTCTTTGTGCGAGTGATTTTTCCATCAAGTGAGCAGCAGAACACTTTGATGCCTTTACGAACAGGGAAGAGTGACAAACTTTCCCATCGATATGCTAGTCCATATGAAGTACTGAAGCATATTTGTAAAGTGACTTATCGAGTGTGGTTGCCAGTTGAGGTGAAAATTCATCTAGTATTTTATGTTAACTAGTTCAAAGGTGTACTATCTCAGAGTGACAAGCTTAATGCCTACTTGATGCATACAGTTCCCTAGAAAGGGTGATCACTGATACAACTCGTCCTTAGGACAAGGACTTTGTTGGGGGGGGGGGGGGGTAAGAATTGTTAGGTGTTAGCTTTGACCACGTGGTCAACATTGGTCAAAGGGAGGCTCAAGTGTATATTAAGGCATGTTAGGGTAAGGGACTTAACCTACCCTAATGTTTACAGTGGAGCGGCAATGTAGTGGAGCTTTTGAGGTAGCTTAGGGGTAATTGGGTGGTGAGGAATCTCAAGAGGTCTAGGCTAACTAGATCTCTATTTTTTTGCACCAGATTATAATAATCTCTTTGAACACTTAGGGATTATTTCCCCAACCTTGATAGCTTTGCCTCATGGCAAGCTTCAAAACCACACTTTTATTGCACCACTCTAATTTCACATATTCTATAAATCATTTATATTTGACTTTCTAGGTATTAATCTATCTAGAATTGTCTTTGGGAACCTTGAAGGAACTCTATCCCTTAGCTTGTTAATGTCTGTCCTTTTGCAAGCTTTCTAATTGCCATATAGTCTAACATGGACAATTCTATATTTAGACTTTCCATGGCATCACGGTTATTAATAGTAATATGTTTGAGTAAACATTTGATTCTCCATTCTCAATTTACATAACCACCATTAGTTATGTTTTTTGATACCTATGGTTCGGTTTTATCCTTTTCCCACTTGCTTTTTGGCCTTACACCTTTTATTTAGTTATTTTCCTCTTGCCTAGGAGGGTAATTTTGGACTTTATACCATGCCTTAATAAGTATTCTTAGGGATGAACCTACTCAATAATTTAGGGAGTGGTTTTTCAATTTGGATATGCTTACCGTGTAATCCCACACAGTGGTCAAAAACAAGGATAGTGGGATCTATATATCTTCCGTTGGTGCAATTTACTTACAACATAAACCAACATAATGGAACCAAGCTAAGTTCTTACTTTGCCATGTTTGGAAGGCATCCCCAAACAGTGGTAGAGATTGCATTTGAGTAAGGACGTTCAAGATGAGCTTGATTATGAGGTGACTGATCTGGCCACAGAACTTGATGAGATTTTGGTGGTGTGCAAATGAAATTTATAGGCAACTCAGGATAGAGTGGAAAAGTTTGCTAATGAGCATCTTCAATTTTGGGAATATAAGATGGGTAATCTCATCTTTGTGCGAGTCATCTTTTAGTCAAGTGAGTGGCAAAACACCTTGGTGCCTTTATGGACAGGGAAGAGTGACACTCTTTCCCATCGATATGCTGGAGTGCATTGGTAAAGCAACTTATCAAGTACGGCTACCAGTTGGGATGAAAATTCATCTGGTATTTTATGTCAACCAGTTGAAAAGTGTATTATCTCGAAGTAACGATGTAAACTCCTGAGTTAAACCCAAGGACACTTAACCCCAAATATCCCTAAACCTTTAACCGATTAGAAAACGGGGTGCACTCTTATTTATGGGCCCTTTCCCTCTATATTTGAACCCCATGGATCGTCTCTCAAATCGTTCTTTTTGGTTGCTTACAATCCACTACACTTCTCTGCAAGTTCACGCCCTCGTGAATGGAAGCTAAGAGCCACAGCTCTCCAAAAAGCCCTACTCTCTTGACACCCTATCTCTTTGGTTGCTTACAATCCACCACGCTTCCTTGCAAGTTCATGCCCTCGTGAATGGAAGTTAAGAGCCACAGCTCTCCCAAGAGCCCTGCTCTCTTGACACCCTACCCCTTAGGTCGAGCCCAGCAGGAGCAAATTAGACTAGCCAGATGTCAATCAATATGTGGTGTGTGTCAAGACCCCCAACAAGATCAAGACTGGAAAATGCTAAAGACAAAGAGAAAAAGCTAGTGAAAACAAAGAAGAGGCCTTAGACTGGTGTTGATTCAGATTGTGGAGAAATGGAACAAGGCTAACCTATATATACTATAGGTTGATGAAGCTCCACCACTCTTGGATCGAGGACAGCCTAAATACAGCTGAGGTCGAGGAGGCGCCACATCATCATCAGGAATGTGGCTCGAGACTCAGGAATCGGGAAGTGTCTCGAGAGTCAAGAATAGGGAAGTGTCTCGAGAGTCAGGAATAGAGAAGTGTCTCGAGAGTCAGGAATGTGGTCTGTAGGTCAGGAATCCGGCGAGAGTCAGAAATGTGGCAAGAATTGGGGGATTCCTGACAGCACCCCCTCCTCAAGAACGAGTGGAACGAGGATGTGAACGAGAACGAAGAGGAGGATGAGATGAGCGGCGAGGGATGGGAGATGGAGAAAAAGAATGAGGACTGGGACGAGAAGGATAGCGGCGGTGGAAGTCCTGAACAAGGTCAGGAGAATGAATCAGGTTGTCCGCAGGTTCCCAAGTGCGTTCCTCAGGTCCGTAACCCTTCCAGTCCACCAGATAGTAGAGTTTAGATCGTGAAATCTTGGAATCAAGGATGTCCTGAACCTCGTACTCAGACCCATCCTCGAGCTGCACTGGTGGAGGCGGAGGAATGACCCGATTTGGAATAGGACTGGGAATATAAGGCTCAAGGAGAGAGGAGTGAAAAACGGGGTGAATTTGATATGAGGAGGGAAGTGCAAGGCGATAAGTGACAGGATTAATGATGGCAGTGATAGGGAAAGGACCAAGGCGTTTGAAATCGAGTTTTGGACAGGGCCTGGTGGTGGAGATATTTCGCCTGAGGAGCCAGACTTTATCCCCGATATTGTAAGGGGGACAATTCTGACACTGGACATTGGCAAATGTTTTATGAGATTCCTGAGCACGATGGAGGTGGAAGGAGATGGAGTTGTGGATTTCCTGAAGGTTGGAGATAAATGATTCAGAGCGGGGATTTGAACGAGAGGATTCAGATGGAGAAGGAAGTGAGAGATTGAATTGGGGATTTCGGCCAGAGTTCGCAAAGAAGGGGGAAACTCGAAGAGAGGAGTGAACAGAGTTGTTATAGGAGAACTCAGCAAGGGGAAGGATATCGAACCAGTTATCCTGATGATAGTTGATGAAGCACCTCAAGAATTGTTCCAACGTCTGAATCGTTCGCTCGGACTGCCCATCAGTTTGAGGATGATATGCCGAAGAGAGGTTGGCCTTCACTCCAAGCAACTGCAAAAACCGTTGCCAGAAATGAGAGATGAACTGAGGCCCCCGATCCGAAACCACATCTGTAGGAATCCCATGAAGTCGGAAAATTTCCCTGAATACCAGTTTTGCCATGTCCTCGCCCGAAAACTCCTTGGTACATGGCAAGAAGTGCGCCATCTTTGTGAAGCGATCCACCACGACTAAAATGCTGTTGAAGCCTCCAGAACTCGGAAGATCACTCAAGAAATCCATGGAGATGGATTCCCAAGGACCTGAAGGGACCGGAAGGGAACGAAGCAAACCTGAAGGAAGGTGGCGAGGTACCTTATTCCGGGCACAAGTGTCACAGGAGGTAACAAAAGCTTTGATGTAGTCGTCCATGTGAGGCCACCAAAAGTCCCGTGCAACTAGCTCATAGGTTTTCGCAATGCCGAAGTGACCAGCAGTCGGGCTATCGTGGCACGCCATCAGGATCAACCTTCGAGCATCACCTTCAGGAACGTAAAGCTGCTCCCCACGGTACAATAAGCCATCTAAGAACTCGAACTCGTCAAATTGCCGGCAGTCGGGAGTCACTGGGTGTCCAGCCTGAAGATGGGGAAAAATGTCACTGGCGAGATCATCGGATTGAAGATCATTTCTGATTGCATCCATCAAGGAGGAGTCCTGAGGGGCCAGGGAAATTGCCATAACTTGAAGCCGATCAGGACCGAGGATAACTTGATCCTGTTGATCGAAGGCAGGATTACCAGGCCTGAGACTGAGATAGGAGCGCCTTGAAAGAGCATCAGGAAGGCCTTGAAACTTTCCAGGTCTGTACTTGATAACAAAGTCAAACCAACTCAGGAATTGTGCCCACCTTGCTTGACGACGGCTTAAAACTCGGGAAGTGGCAAAGTACTCGAGATTTTTGTGATCCGTCCAGACTGTTGTTTGATGGCTCGCCCCCTCCAAGAAACGGCGCCACTCTCCAAAGGAATCCACGATGGCAAGAAGCTCCTTGTCGTGGATTTCGTAATTGATCTCCGCAGGCTGGAATTTCCGAGAATGGAAAGCGACCGGATGAAGTTCGTGATCCGCTCCGAGTTGAGATAGCACAGCACCAATGGCAAAGTCGGAGGCGTCAGCCTCGATGAAGAAAGGTTGTGAGGAATCAGCATGGATCAAGACAGGAGCAGAACTGAAGGCCGCCTTGAGTGTGTCGAAAGCCTGCTGGGCAGCAGCAGACCAAGAGAAGGGAACATCCTTGCGAGTGAGATGTGTGAGAGGAAGGACAATGTCAGAGTAGTGATCAATGAATTTGCGGTAGAAGTTGGCGAAGCCAAGGAAAACCTGAACGTCTGACATTGATTGTGGAGGCTCCCATTCGAGAATAGTCTTGACTTTTGCAGGATCCATCGTGATACCCTCAGGAGTGACAATGTACCCAAGGAACTCCACAGACTGCTGATCAAAGGAACATTTCTCAAGCTTCGCGTATAGGCCGTGTTCTCGCAGCTTCGCTAGCACCTTGCGAACATGTTCGTCATGCTCCTCCTGAGTTTTTGAGTAGATGAGGATGTCATCGAGGTAGACGATCACCATCTGATCAAGAAACTCCCGAAAAACGTCGTTCGCCATGTGTTGGAAAACCGCTGGAGCATTTGTCAAGCCAAATGGCATGACAGTGTACTCGAAGTGGCCATAGCGGGTTCGGAACGCAGTCTTCCATTCATCACCAGGCCGGATCCGGATCAGGTTGTATGCTCCACGGAGGTCGATCTTGGTGAAGAAGCGGGCACCGCCGAGGCGTTCCAACAGGTCCGAGATCAGGGGCAGCGGATAACGGTTCTGAACAGTCACCTTGTTCAAACCTCGGTAGTCGATGACTAGCCGCAAGCTCCCATCCTTCTTCTTGACAAAGAAGACAGGCGCTCCAGCCGGGGACTGCGAATGCTGAATGTAGCCCGAGGCAAGGTTCTCATCCACGTACTCTTTGAGGGCCTTAAGCTCGGACGGGGATAACCCGTAGATAGGCCCCCACGGAGGTGACGCTCCTTCCTGTAAATCAATGGGACAATCATAAGGCCGATGAACAGGCAGTACACTAGCTTTTTTCTTGTCAAACACATCCCCAAAATCATGATACTTCTCAGGAAGACTGACAGGAGAAACATGCAAAGCAAAAAGAAAAAGAGGTTCTTCATGAAGGAGTTCTTTCATAGTGATTGTGGAGATAGGAGGAGGAGTACGACTAAATGGAATGATGAGACGAGGATACTGTCCAGTGTAAGATGGAAGAGAGAAAAAAGAAGAGGATGAAAACTGCGTAGAGTCAGGAACAGAACCCCGACTTGAGTTTAGGGAACTTTTCCTGATTCGGACTCGATGAACACCAGGGGAAGCCGTGGGAGATGGTGATGTGGGAGAGATGAGCTGTAAGTCCTTCCAACAAATCTGAGGCTGATGTAGTTGGAACCAAGGAAGATCGAGCACCACAGAGGAAGACTTGCTGTTGATGATGTTGAAGGCGATATCGGTGACGGTGGACCCGATGTGTACTCGAACGGGCAACGTTTCCCTAAGTCCAGAAGATGGAGACACAAAATGCCCGCCGATGCCTTCAACCCTCAGATCCCGTATGGTAGGAGAAAGAGGAACGTGATGTCAGGCAGCAAAGTCCGTGTCCATGAAGCAGGAAGTTGCACCCGAGTCCAGTAGCGCCAAAGCCTTGAGTCCTAATTGTCCGGTGAAAGAAAGGAGACATGGGATGCGGAAGTTGCGGGAATTGGTGGTGGCTTTGATGAAAGGTGGTGAGGAGCTTGATAAGGAAGAAAAGTGATTTTTATTTGGGGAGTCCAAACAGACAGCTCCTACTCCTACTCCCCAAACTGTCAAGACCCCCAACAAGATCAAGACTGGAAAATGCTAAAGACAAAGAGAAAAAGCTAGTGAAAACAAAGAAGAGGCCTTAGACTGGTGTTGATTCAGATTGTGGAGAAATGGAACAAGGCTAACCTATATATACTATAGGTTGATGAAGCTCCACCACTCTTGGATCGAGGACAGCCTAAATACAGCTGAGGTCGAGGAGGCGCCACATCATCATCAGGAATGTGGCTCGAGACTCAGGAATCGGGAAGTGTCTCGAGAGTCAGGAATAGGGAAGTGTCTCGAGAGTCAGGAATAGAGAAGTGTCTCGAGAGTCAGGAATGTGGTCTGCAGGTCAGGAATCCGGCGAGAGTCAGGAATGTGGCAAGAATTGGGGGATTCCTGACAGTGTGATTCCCCTAGCCAACCAATAGAGTCGGATTTGGAACCTCTCTAATACCAAATGTAAGCTCTTGAATTTGGACTTTCTGGGAGGTCACCTAGCCCAATACTATTCAAACCTAAGGACGCTTAACCCCAAATATCCCAAAATCCTTAACCGATTGGAAAAGGGGGTGCACTCTTATTCATGGGCCCTTTCCCTCTATATTTGAACCCCATGGATTATCTCTCAAGTCGTTCTCTTTGGTTACTTACAAACGAGCTTAATGCCTCCTTGATGTATATGGCTGTGGAAGATGGACTAAGAGCTTGAGCAAGGCTCCCCAGAAAGGGTGATCACTAGTACAACTCATCCTTGGGACAAGGACTTTGTTAGGGGGCGAAGAATTGTTAGGCACCAACTTTGACCACATGGTCAACATTGGTTAAAAGGAGGCTTAAGGGTATTTGAAGGCATGTTAGGGTAAGGTCTAAACCTACCTTAGGGCTCATATGGTTGGGTGGTGAGGAACCTCAAGAAGTGGTGTAGCATAGTATAATACGACTAGATCTCTATCATTTTACACTGGATCATAACAATAGTGGAAGATAAAATTAGGGTTGTTCATTTGTTATGATTGTTTTAATCTTGAGATTTCTTATTGGTGTGTTAATGGCATAATTAATATCTCTAGTTTTGCATTATTATGCTTTAATGTGCATAGTCGTGAATTTAAGTAAGTGTTATTGTTGAAAATGTGTTGTTGATTAGGGTTGGATGTTGCAGAAAGCTGGAGGGGGCACTGGAGATCTTTGAGGCCTTGCTAGCTTGAGACAATAACTTGGAACATCATGATCCAAGATCATTCTTCCTAGTAGGCTGTAATGGGATTCTTAGAAAATGCAGCAAGAAATGGCATTGATCGGCCCAAGTAACTCTTCTCACCGTGCTTGAGTCAGGATCAGTCAGCGTGGAGCATACTTGCATCTGAACATTCGAACGCAACCAGATTCATACGGGTATCGAACGTTTAATACCTATTTAGCTTTTTTTCGATTGGGTATAATGGTTTTCAGTTTTAATATAATTAAAAAATAATTTACTGTTACTAAACAAAGTTTAACATAATATAATATAGGTTTAATCTAATCTCCATCCTCTAAATCTAGAACATTATCACCACTAGCGCTGTTGTCATCAGGTTGTTGAAGAGGTTCTTCAATAACCTCCTGAAGTGCAAGGATCCTTTGCCACTGAGGCTCAAGCTCAAGGTTATCAAGATCATGCTTGATAAGCCTCAAACTCTTGAACTCGATCTTCTGTATGACACGCATATTTGTGTGCACAAAAACCAGCTTCTTCGAGTTTTTGGAGAGCAGTCGAGACCTCCTCTTCGTCTGGATCATGCTCCATGAGCTCCAGTTTCGCTCGTATGGTGAAGCACAAACTGGCTGACTCAAGATCCGTAAAGCAAGCCTTTGAAGTTCTAGTGTGCCTACACCAAAGTTGCTCCACCAACTCACTGGGTGTTTCCAGTTCTCCATCTATACAAGAGAATCAATCTAAAAAGTTGTCAAACAAATAGTTTATATGCCAAGTTGTTGACGGAAACTCTGAAACTCATGCAGCAGCTTGTGTTGAAGTCCTCGATCTCCTTTGCAATACAACTCTAGGTACTCCACAAAATCTTCCTAAGCCTCCTGGTCGAGAGGGAGATGAAGAAAAGCTGGGTTCAGAATAAAAGCAGCTCCATACAAGATCGAATGCATCTGGAACCAACGAGCTGCTTTCCGACGTCCCTTGCCATGATCCTCCATCATGAACCTGTTGATCTCCTCAACCTCTTCCTCAGCTAAAATCCCAGTCTCAATAGCCTCTGAAAGCTTCTCATTCATCCGGTCCATAGCCTCGAAAATGAGACCGGAAGTTGCCCCCTCCCGGTCCGCAAGCTTCAAGACCTTGAGGAGCAGTCCAAGCAGCACCAACAAGTGCTGGCACTAGTCCAGAAAGAGTTCGGAGTCTCTTCTTATATCCGAGTTCAAATGTGCTGGGCTTTGGCGGTCTTCGTGACGTCCAATCACCGCCACTCAGAGCTCGCAACCATCTCCTTCAATGCCTCCAAGGTTGTCAGATTCAGGAGCTGAGACATCACTAGAAACATGTAAGCGAACCTTGTGCTAGCCAGCTTGATGAGATCCCGATTGCTCAGCTTCCGAAACAAAGCCAAAACACGAGGTTTTTTGGTGATAAAAGTTACCACCTCATTGCAGCCTTTCACCAATGGTTTTACCCACAACAAGCTCCCGATGTCTTCGAAGAGAAGGTCTAAGACATGGCACACACACCGGCTGTGGAGAATGTGAGGATACTTAGCTGTCATGAGTTCTCCCATCTGCACACAGTTTGATGCATTATCAGTGATCACCTGAACAATGTTTTCTTCGCCAACTTCTTGAATCACTTTCTTTAGCTTGACCCAAATCCACTCTTCCGTCTTTGTCCTACCCTTGGAATCTACAGACTTCAAGAAAACCGAACCCTGGATGTTGGAGGCCATGAAGTTGATCAAGGATTGGCTATGGTTGTCAGACCAACCATCAGTGACGATGCTAACTTCATATCTTCTCCACCCCTCACGGATTGGATCAAGTTGAGCATTGACACTATCATAAAGCTTCTTCAACTGTGTACTCCGCAGCTTCTCATATCCCATCATCTGTGCAAGAGCTCTAGGGTTGAAGTCGATAGCAGCTTGAAGCAACTTCCTCAGATTTGGCCTCCGAATGGTGTTGAAAGGGATATTTTCAATGTAGAAAAACTCGGCCATGGCATCATCCAGACATTTAACCTTTGCAGACTTCATCATCTTTCGAATGTCACCATTCAGCGCCGGTGCAGCACTTTGTTTAAGACTGCTGCTCCCGGAAAGTGGAACGCTGCCGCTACTCACCTCGCCCAGCCCTCCAGTAGCCCCACCGCTTGCCCAGCAGCTGGCATCGCCACTCACTTCACCGACCTCAGTCTCGTTAGCTAAGGCAAGTCTCTCTTGGGGACTTGCTGCAATCATGGAGCTCTTCATGAGCTCCACACGATTAAAAGATGCCCAAGCCTTGTTCACCACCTCCAGTTGCACTTGTCCTCTACAAATCTCTACATTCCTTCCTTTCACACCCCCAAGGTGAGCGCGAACTCGTTTAGCCATGCCGGTGTAAATATTCGAGCAATACTTACACTTCCATAGACTCACGCTGTGGCTTGTCTCGGATGTCGGCCTTAGTTTCAGAACATGAGCCCAGCTCCAGCATGGCTGCCTTCCTCCCCCCATCCCGGACTTACTTCAGCGCTTCCAGATCCTGCGAACCCTGATTTTACAAATCCTAAGTAAAAGAAAGCATATTCTTTAGTGTTTTTAAAAAATATTCTTGGTGTTTAAACACTGTTTTAAACACCGTATTATATGCGCATTTTAAACAGCGTTTTTTATTAATAGTACCCGTTCGAATGCAAGTATGGCGTGGAGTGCCCAAAAGGGAAAGCAAATAAATCAGTCAGCATGGAGCACCCAAGTGGGAACATGAAGAAATCAGTCAGTGTGGAGATGCCAGGAACACAAACAATTCAGTCAAATGATGAGTTATTTTGTTCCTTCCTCCACAAATCTTACTTTCTTTGTCTCTATGCTGTTCCTGATCATTTTGCAGATTGGATGCACTAGCCACTTTCATTCGATTTGCATGGGTTCAGATGTAGTCCGACCTCCATACATACCCTTAGCTCGTAGCCATATTGAATAGGAGTGCATGGAACTACTAAGCTGGAAGAAGACAGAGAACAACGATGGAGCTAGAGCTGCTTCCAACACCGTGCAGTACTATTTTTCTAGGATTGTTGTCATTGAGGAACCATGGGGAGCGGATTTAAAGCACTAATGCATGAAAGAATTTTGGAAGACAAAGGGGGTAACAAGTATTTCCCATCCGACGGCCGCGAGCAGATCAAGTTTAGGGTTCGCCGGGTGCGAAGGGTGATGGAAGATGATGGGCTGGATGATCTCTTTAGACATCGACGCATAGGGGCGGCCACCATTTCCAGAATCCGAGATCTAGATCTGAAAGCACAGGATTTGCTGGTTCTGTCACCTCAGTTTTTGGCAGAGCTGTGCCAAACTGTGGGAGCATCTGAAGGCGAGAGGTTCAAGATTTTTGCTGCCGTGGGTGCAGCTAAACATTCCGCAGTGACGGGAATCCGCGGATTTGGTAAGCAATCAAGCCCTTTGTTGGCTGATGGCTGATGTATTCTATGTTTCAGGTTCGCAATCGGAAGGCTTGAACGCGCGTTTATACATTTCTGAAAGAAAAGATCTGTTGGAGAAGCTTGAGAGTCTTGTTCGCAAAGAACGAGCAGTCGTCGTGCGAGCCCCTCCTCAAAGTGGTAAAACGTCTCTTCTTCAGCTGCTAAAAGCCAGAACCGAATCGAAATTCGGCGACGTGTTCTACATCAGCCTTGCAGGCATCAGTGGCCACAGTTTCGAGTATATGTGGTATCAGCACTATCATGGTGAGTACTCTAAGAAAGTCTGTTTATTTTACTCTCTGTGACATGTCTATCATTATCTTGCAGATGTTTCAATGGAGAGGCTCAACAGCAGCAAGCCTACACTTCTACTTGTCGACGAAGGGCAGAGTGGGTTTCATGCTTCTGATCTAACTCTATGGGCCAAGATTAAATCAGCGCAAGCCGGTGGTATGCTGCATATTGTGCTCGTCTCCAGCTTTGGGGGTGATGAGGGTGATACGGACGAAGGCGAGCTGCCGGCAACACCAGTTATATTTAAACCAAGTTGCGCTGTGACTATACGGTGAGGCTTAGAAATTATTCGCATGTAACTTATGTGATTCTCCTGAATGCAGGCCCCAGCATGGTTGTGGATCCTCGGGTCTTTATCTCCAGTTTTCAAATGCTGAATGCATGGAGTTATGGGAGAACTGGTGCAAATTCTGTGCATTTGTACCCAGCAACAACGATATCCTCTACTACGTGATGGAGGTTGGAGATAGACAACCAGGGCTCATGACACACATGCTTGACTGGCTTGTGAGGGGAACGTTCAATGACAAAAATTGGGACGACTGTGAGGAGTTTGCGAAGAGCGAATTGCTTTCTGAACGCTTTATGGCTTCGCTATCTGAGATTCGAAGTATTTCCACGTAAGTAAGGCCCGCAGACTAGACGCCTGATGTGATTTGATGTGATTCGTGTCCAGGTTTCGTAATATGTATTGGCGACCGGAGTATGCGGGTATCCTCTCCAAATTACTGGGATCCAGTTCAGTAAGTGTCATTCTCATGTTTCCAATTTAACTATCCAATTTAACTTGCTATCTAAACCTGCAGGCTCTGGGTTTTGTGAAGAAAACAGAGCTGTCCTCGGAAGAGCTTCGTGCTGCAAATAAGCTTTCGAGAAGGGGTCAATTGGTGAGGACCAAAGCCATGAACTTTATGTTTCCTTCGCCTTTGCACCGTCACTATTATGCATCTTTATGTGCCACTGCAACGTTAACGCTGCCCCAAGTTCAAACAATGGGCATCGAGAGCTTTCTGGTCCATGTGATTCAAAGGATGAGTGCCGGGCGTTTGGCTTGTTCTGAATCTCTTGCAACTGAAGATGGGACAATATACGAGCGACAATACCAGAATGAGTTCTATCGGTATGTATGCTATTTACCTTGTGTTGGCCTAACTGAAATGTTTTGTTACAGCACATACTGCACACTTCTTGATGTCCCAATGTCCCCGGATGTTGGTAGACTGTATGGTGTGGCAGGATACGTTGACTTTTATCTCGCAGATCTCAAATGGGCCTTTGAAATTGCTCGGGATGGTATCAAACTTGGGGAACACCTTGCACGGTTCGAATTGAGGGGCCGTTACCATGCATTGATCTCCAAGGGAGTGGTGAAGAAGTATGTGGTAGTGAGCATGGATGCAACTGGTGTTGTTTACAAAGATGAGGTAGGATTGGTTCAGGTGATATTTGCTGATGGTTACAAGACTGCAACAATCTATCCCTCAGGCCAAGAAGTAGTTTTACAAGCTTAGAACAGTGAATTTCTTAGCCCTTATCCAAGTATTTTCTTAATAAATTTAAATTGTTAGTTGTTGACTTTTTGGGCTGTGGATCTAGCCAGGGGGAGGGGGAAGATCCAGAAAGCAAATTCAATAGCAAGCACACTTTTTTTCCTTCCCTCTTTATTTCTTGTTTTTTTTTCTCATTTTTTCTCTTAAATACAGGTTTCAACTAGCTATTATGGTGGGATA
>NW_003314352.1:231759-234419 GCF_000143415.4 Selaginella moellendorffii
CATCCCAGACTCAGGAATCCCAGCTTGAGTCATTCGGGGCATAGTCCTGAACCTACTGCTCCGGTCCCGATGGATATTTCTTGGTACTCCCCGACTCATTAGAGGGAAGTTGAGTCCTGCTGAGAGGCAACGTCGAATATCTCATAATCTTTGCCTCTACTGTGCTGATCCTAATCACAAAGCAGCTGTGTGTCCCAGGAAGCCTCCCCGATTGCTCGAGTTCACTCTGCCTCAAAGTCCACCACTGTTGCAGTCGGGAAACGACCCTGTCCAAACAGAGTAGGAGCTGTCTGTTTGGACTCCCCAAATAAAAATCACTTTTCTTCCTTATCAAGCTCCTCACCACCTTTCATCAAAGCCACCACCAATTCCCGCAACTTCCGCGTCCCATGTCTCCTTTCTTTCACCGGACAATCAGGACTCAAGGCTTTGGCGCTACTGGACTCGGGTGCAACTTCCTGCTTCATGGACACGGACTTTGTTGCCCGACATCACGTTCCTCTTTCTCCTACCATACGGGATCTGAGGGTTGAAGGCATCGGCGGGCATTTTGTGTCTCCATCTTCTGGACTTAGGGAAACGTTGCCCGTTCGAGTACACATCGGGTCCACCGTCACCGATATCGCCTTCAACATCATCAACAGCAAGTCTTCCTCTGTGGTGCTCGGTCTTCCTTGGTTCCAACTACATCAGCCTTAGATTTGTTGGAAGGACTTACAGCTCATCTCTCCCACATCACCATCTCCCACGGCTTCCCCTGGTGTTCATCGAGTCCGAATCAGGAAAAGTTCCCTAAACTCAAGTCGGGGTTCTGTTCCTGACTCTACGCAGTTTTCATCCTCTTCTTTTTTCTCTCTTCCATCTTACACTGGACAGTATCCTCGTCTCATCATTCCATTTAGTCGTACTCCTCCTCCTATCTCCACAATCACTATGAAAGAACTCCTTCATGAAGAACCTCTTTTTCTTTTTGCTTTGCATGTTTCTCCTGTCAGTCTTCTTGAGAAGTATCATGATTTTGGGGATGTGTTTGACAAGAAAAAAGCTAGTGTACTGCTTGTTCATCGGCCTTATGATTGTCCCATTGATTTACAGGAAGGAGCGTCACCTCCGTGGGGGCCTATCTACGGGTTATCCCCGTCCGAGCTTAAGGCCCTCAAAGAGTACGTGGATGAGAACCTTGCCTCGGGCTACATTCAGCATTCGCAGTCCCCGGCTGGAGCGCCTGTCTTCTTTGTCAAGAAGAAGGATGGGAGCTTGCGGCTAGTCATCGACTACCGAGGTTTGAACAAGGTGATTGTTCGGAACCGTTATCCGCTGCCCCTGATCTCGGACCTGTTGGAACGCCTTGGCGGTGCCCGCTTCTTCACCAAGATCGACCTCCGTGGAGCATACAACCTGATCCGGATCTGTCCTGGTGATGAATGGAAGACTGCGTTCCGAACCCGCTATGGCCACTTCGAGTACACTGTCATGCCATTTGGCTTGACAAATGCTCCAGCGGTTTTCCAACACATGGCGAACGACGTTTTTCGGGAGTTTCTTGATCAGATGGTGATCGTCTACCTCGATGACATCCTCATCTACTCAAAAACTCAGGAGGAGCATGACGAACATGTTCGCAAGGTGCTAGCGAAGCTGCGAGAACACAGCCTATACGCGAAGCTTGAGAAATGTTCCTTTGATCAGCAGTCTGTGGAGTTCCTTGGGTACATTGTCACTCCTGAGGGTATCACAATGGATCCTGCAAAAGTCAAGACTATTCTCGAATGGGAGCCTCCACAATCAATGTCAGACGTTCAGGTTTTCCTTGGCTTCGCCAACTTCTACCGCAAATTCATTGATCACTACTCTGACATTGTCCTTCCTCTCACACATCTCACTCGCAAGGATGTTCCCTTCTCTTGGTCTGCTGCTGCCCAGCAGGCTTTCGACACACTCAAGGCGGCCTTCAGTTCTGCTCCTGTCTTGATCCATGCTAATTCCTCACAACCTTTCTTCATCGAGGCTGACGCCTCCGACTTTGCCATTGGTGCTGTGCTATCTCAACTCGGAGCGGATCACGAACTTCATCCGGTCGCTTTCCATTCTCGGAAATTCCAGCCTGCGGAGATCAATTACGAAATCCACGACAAGGAGCTTCTTGCCATCGTGGATTCCTTTGGAGAGTGGCGCCGTTTCTTGGAGGGGGCGAGCCATCAAACAACAGTTTGGACGGATCACAAAAATCTCGAGTACTTTGCCACTTCCCGAGTTTTAAGCCGTCGTCAAGCAAGGTGGGCACAATTCCTGAGTCGGTTTGACTTTGTTATCAAGTACAGACCTGGAAAGTTTCAAGGCCTTCCTGATGCTCTTTCAAGGCGCTCCTATCTCAGTCTCAGGCCTGGTAATCCTGCCTTCGATCAACAGGATCAAGTTATCCTCGGTCCTGATCGGCTTCAAGTTATGGCAATTTCCCTGGCCCCTCAGGACTCCTCCTTGATGGATGCAATCAGAAACGATCTTCAATCCGATGATCTCGCGAGCGACATTTTTCCCCATGTTCAGGCTGAACACCCAGTACTCCCGACTCCGGCGATTGACGAGTTCGATTCTTGGATCCTCTAGATCGACTGCAGCATCAACTGCCTGCCGTCTTCCCCCTCTCCGCGACGTTTTTT
>NW_003314352.1:240277-258753 GCF_000143415.4 Selaginella moellendorffii
CACAACGATCTATAATCAAAATGGCGTGAGGCCTCACGTGACCTTATCTTGTGCAGGTTGTGAGCTCGGCCCAACATGGGTATCTTCAACAGTAGCTGTTAACGCCGTTTCAGCATCTGGGGGTGGCCACGCTCCTGCATACAGAGCTTGTGAGATAACATTTAAACTTAAAGTGCGTACTCACCAGGTTCGTAGAGAAGATACTGTTTTTCTTTGGCAACTGTAATTATATGCTCCATTGAAGTCACCTCTTCAATGGAGTTTGTCACCGCAACACACAGGACACCCTTGAGTAGTGCGGCTCGAAAGAATAGTCCGCCACAGTTGTACTCGACAACGCATTTGCCCTTGGAGTCGGAAGCAGGTGACCCACCCGCTATTGCGTTGAAGACCCAGGTGAGCATTTCCCATGCTGCACCTGGAGCTTTCTTTGGATTCGAAAGCTCCATAGCCGTCTTCAGTTCCTCAGGCACGGGTAAATTGACCTCCCTCAGATCAATTCGATTGGCCTTGTCGAACGAAGCTGGGAAGTCACTCCAGTCCCACTCTGCTGCAGGACCAATAACAAGGGTGAGTGTGAAGATGCGAACATTCGTCGGTATCTTCTTCTTAGCCATTATCCCATGGATCTCCCGCATCTCCTTGCCTTTCAACCGAGCCTTCACCTCGTTCAAGGCCTTCCAGAACTTGTGATAGGATTCGGAGTCGTAGATCATATAGTGGACTGAAGATTCCACCTCCGCAAGTCCCACCATTAAGTCAATGATGGAGCTGACTTCGTCTGCATGAGTGATCTCCTCGTTTGTGAAGTCCATCACACAAAAGATGTTCTTGACCTGCTCATCTCCGCGGGAAACGATGCTCCTCCACCTTTGATCCTCATCCGAATTCAAGTATACCCGGTAAGGTTCTCGATAGGCCTCTGCTGTGGGGTCGAGCTGTTTCTGAAGCTGGCGGTCGACATCAATCTTAATGAAATTTGGATACTAATCCAACTTCTCAGCTTTACTTTTCGTGGCATCCCGCAGCAGATCGATGAACTTGGGGGCCCCCTTCACGTACTCGTCGATGTCTTCATTTGACAACTCCAGCGCTTCCATCATCTCTTGCGTGGTGTTGATGCTCACCCTCTCCACGGCCACTTGCTCGAAGATCCAATCCTTCAATAGCGCATGAGCTCTCAGAGTCGTGCACAAGTCCTCGTATGTCACAATATGGCCGGGAGTCATTTTGGTCTTGTTGAAGACAACCTCACCACGTAGAAGAGCATTAGCCACTGTCAGAAGGTCGTCGTCGTCTAGAGACCGCAAGAAACGCAAGGCGTTGAGCTTCAAATCATTGGGCTTCCGGCCGTCCTCCACACCCATTGAGTTTGGCAACTCCCCGTCATGGTACCTCCTCAGCACATCTACCCATTTGTCAAAAACAACTTTTGTCGCGAGTAGAATGTTATGGATGCTGAGTGTGTCATTGACCCCCAGTGTTTTCGAGAGAAGACTCGAGAATTCCTGCAATGGAAATGGCGTGAGGCCACATGCTATGCCACATACAACGAGGCTTACCTGCCAGGCGCTAGTTGCTAGTGCACGTCCTTGTCCTGGTTTTTGTGGCTTCTTCAGTTGAACCCAGAGCTTCCGTGTTCGTGCCAATGTCTCGTGCAGACCCGATTTGTAGCACGTTTCTTGCTTGACATTCTGCGCGTGGGAGATGTATATGATAGATCGGAGGGGCGAGTTGCCTTTTATCAGGCGGACAACTCTTGTCTTGAAGACTTTCTTCACCTCCTCGCCCACCATAATATCCACAACTATCTCTTGCATCGCTAAGCTAGAATGCTGCCCGAAGACGGCATAGAACCGGATGTTCTGATCGTCCAACACCTTCCTATTGATCAAGTCTGGAAACCTCATCTCGCCCTTCATTTTTTGGTAGTAGGGGATCACGTCTGCGATGTCGGGTGTTACTGGACTTGCCAGCATCTTCTGCTTCAATTTCTCCACCCACTCATCAGATACTAGCCTGTGGTTGTATTTGCTTTGGATGTCGATACGGCTCACGTCGATTGTATATACTTTGTTGGAATAGTAACAAGTACTATTATCTGCGACGATTTTTGCTGCCTCTTCTTGCTCTTTCTGCTCTTTGCGGCTCTTCTTTTTGGTGGGTGTAGTGTTCGAACCCGAGGCAATGGCATCACTGAGTAGCTTCTTTTTTGGAGCAGGAGAGTCGGACGTCGGCTTGAGCTTGACCACCCTTTTCTGCTTCGAGGTAGTTTCCAGATCGACCCCCTTCCCCTTTGCTTCGCGAACTGGAGTCACTCTCAACGGCTCAATGTTGGAATATAGTTTTTGAACATCGCCGTAGGTGAGGTCCGTGGATTCCATGTGATCTTCATAGACCCGCAGCGTCTTTGAAATTGTGGGCCTCCTGGACAACCTCTCCCTAGCTCCCTCTAGGAATTCCTCATAGCCGCTGCCCCCCTCCGGGAAGCCGCTAGGATGTGCAAGGTGGATCTTGAAGGCAGACGCTGTCTCTACCACAAGTGCCAGTCCATATTCTTGCATGGAACTGCATGGAGTGTCTGTCACTTGGATGAGGATCCCCATGCATTCTTTTCTCCCACCATCTGTGTTGTACAGCCTCAGATCCTCGCCTTCTATCCCGAAAGTCCAACTGGTGAGCTCCTCCCCCTTCTCTGCATCCACATTGACAGTGGCTGGAAGAAGAACGCAATTCCTCGCCTGTTCAGAAATGCACAACAATTAGAGCTGACAGATGAAAAGCTAGTAGCTGGAAATAACGTGAGGCCACACGCCATTCACCACTGCATTAGATGTCTTGAGGCTGCATCCTAAGATGGCGTGAGGCTACACGCCATCTGTAACCGGACTGCACTCGAGAGCCCAATCGGTGCATGCCAATGCTGCTACTGAATGGCATGTGGCCTCATGCCATTTTCTACTTGGCCTAAAAGACTTACCATTTGAAGCCGAATGGAGGGGTGACAACCGGACTCGCTGGCGAATATGCACTGTGTGTGCAGCGGATCGTAGCAGCAAGGCTACTCTGCCACTTACAGTTGGAGAGTGGCGCTGAAATCTCCCGGGATGCCAAGTGGGCTGCGTGTGGGTGGCGGAGTGGGCGGCGGAGTTGGCGGCGAAGTTACAAACTGGGTGTGTCTTGAAGTGGACACCGATGCACACGAGCGCGATGCGAGCGCGATGCGAGCGCGAGTGTGATGCAAGCGCGAGTGGACGCCGATGCACACGAGAAACCTGTAGAGAAGTGGGAGCGCGAGTGGGAGCGCGATGCGAGCGCGAGTGTGCGAGTGCGAGTACGAAGCAAAATGCAAAACCTAACCTCACACGCATGAAATATCACGACGGTTGGTAATCCCGCCACGTCATCATTTCTCGGACTTGGGCACCACCATTAATTTCTGGATCGGCGCGCGCATGCGTGAAATCCAAAAGAAATCCGCAACGTCATCATTCCTCGGACTGCATGCACGCGAAATCCAAAAGAAAGATCATGATTGGGATATCATTTAATACCCTCGCTATATTTATACCATGCATGATTGGATATTCCAAAGCATCTTGTATTTCCAAAAATGCCAGATGTTCAGCTAAATAAATTGTCAGAGGATGACGTTCAAGCATGTGGGCTCATGCAATTTTGATCCCAAAAAATGCACCAAAAAATGCTCGGCGTCATCTAGCGTTATCTCTTGAATGGCGTGGGGCCGCATGCCATTTTCAGGAGCACATAGGAGTATATTCCTAGAATATTCTGACACGCGCGAGATTGTTTTGAGTTTCCTGGAGATCCAACCGTTAGATCGCAACTAGATTTTACAGAATGGTATACAATGTCCTTTTTGATGACCCTGCAAAGAAGCATCTCGATCGGACACCACATGAGACCACACGAGCCTTACAATGTTTTAGGGGCATTTGCCATAGATCCGACCGTTATTTTGCTCCAAGATTCTACAGTTTGGTGTGCATTGACCTTTCCATCGACACTGCAAAGGGACATCACAATCAGATGCGGGATCACAAGAAACCAACTTCACTAACTCTGGTTTCACCGAGATCTACGTAAGGAGTTATGAAATGAAAGGACCCTCTCTATTGAAATGTGTTTATGGTCCTAGGGGCATTGTGACATATCCAAGGATTTTGCATCAAGTTCTGTATTTGCATGTTTATCAAGCTACTGAATTGCTAAACCCTAAACCCTAAACCCTAAACATGTGGCAAATGCTGCGTGAAGAAAGATGCCCTTTCTGGGCAAATGCTGTAAGAGGCAGATGCCGAGCAGATGTATCTCAGGCTAGTGAAGGGGACAAACGAAAGCTAGCAACCAAAGGAATGTAAGTAGGGCATGTGTTTGTAAGTTTAAAAATGCCTCAGCCATATAAATTCCCAAGTAAATAAAGCTGTTTCTATTTTTGGTACAGGTAAACTTTATAGCGTGTGGGCTCATGCAATTTTGAACCCAAAAATGCACCAAAAAATGCTCGACTAGCATTATTCTTTGAATGGCGTGTGGCCTTATATTGCCATAAATGACACAGCATAATTATTCCTTTACACGGCGAATAATCTTGGAGCACATAGGAGTATATTCCTAGAATATTCTGACACGCGCGAGATTGTTTTGAGTTTCCTGGAGATCCAACCGTTAGATCGCAACTAGATTTTACAGAATGGTATACAATGTCCTTCTTGATGACCCTGCAAAGAAGCATCTCGATCGGACACCACATGAGACCACACGAGCCTTACAATGTTTCAGGGGCATTTGCCATAGATCCGACCGTTATTTTGCTCCAAGATTCTACAATTTGGTGTGCATTGACCTTTCCATCGACACTGCAAAGGGACATCACAATCAGATGCGGGATCACAAGAAACCAACTTCACTAACTCTGGTTTCACCAAGATCTACGTAAGGAGTTATGAAATGAAAGGACCCTCTCTATTGAAATGTGTTTATGGTCCTAGGGGCATTGTGACATATCAAAGGATTTTGCATCAAGTTCTGTATTTGCATGTTTATCAAGCTACTGAATTGCTAAACCCTAAACCCTAAACCCTAACCCTAAACATGTGGCAAATGCTGCGTGAAGAAAGATGCCCTTTCTGGGCAAATGTTGTAAGAGGCAGATGCCGAGCAGATGTATCTCAGGCTAGCGAAGGGGACAAACGAAAGCTAGCTATAAACATGACGGGATGCAAATAGATTACTAGGCTGGTCCTGCGAAAATCAAAAACCATAATTGAAAACATTGAAAATGCAAAAAGAAAGGTTTATAATATTTTTGAATTTTAAGCAACCAAAGGAATGTAAGTAGGGCATGTGTTTGTAAGTTTAAAAATGCCTCAGCCATATAAATTCCCAAGTAAATAAAGCTGTTTCTATTTTTGGTACAGGTAAACTTTATAGCGTGTGGGCTCATGCAATTTTGAACCCAAAAATGCACCAAAAGATGCTCGACTAGCATTATTCTTTGAATGGCATGTGGCCTTATATTGCCATAAATGGACGTACACACACAGCATAATTATTCCTTTACACGGCGAATAATCTTGGCGCGGATCGCTGACATGGCATGGCAAAGTTCGAATCACTGACATGGCACAGCTGGATCGAGGCAAGGACATAATGTGACAAAGTTCAACCTCCGACAGCAAAGTCTAGAAGCTACTCAGTTTGAAATTTGTCAGAGGAATCATAAGATCTGGTTTGTCAGAGGATTTGATGTGACGTTCAAGCGTGTGTTATTTTTGAATTCTCGAACTCATTCCTAGGTCTATCATTTTTGTGCGCCGTGTTCTTGGTTCCGCTGAGCGCAGTGAGCGCTGCTTGTGTAAGCGGCGTTGTGAGCTGTGGTTTATGCGTCTACAAGCGTTGCGGCATTGTGAGCGCCATTGCGAGCGGCAGTTTATGCGAGTGGCAGTTTGTGCGAGCGGCGCTACGAGCAGTTGCGGTGTTGCGAGCGGCGCTACGAGTAGTTGCGGTGTTGCGAGCGGCACTGTCTTTGGTGTGGCTACCGCTTCCTCTTGATATTCGGCACTTGTGCTTCCTGGTATGTTCACCATGGAATGGTTTAGGACCACATTTAGAAATGGCATGAGGCCACATGCCATCTTGGGCCCTTGCAATTTCATGGAGGGCTCATGCCAATTTTGTGAATGCGAAATTTCACGTGGGTGTACATAGCATGTTTGAATAATGGCATGTGGCCTCATGCTATTTGGTATGTTATGATTTAGGCCATTCTCCAATCATTTTTTGTATGGTCTTAACTTCTTTTCTGCACTTTCAGAATGGCCTTCAGGGTTGGGGAAAAGGTTTACATTTTGAATGGTGGGAAGAGAGTTGCAAAAGGGACCCTTGTGTCTATGGATCGGAACTTTGTTATACACTGTCAAAGGCTTGGGGAAGGCAATGCTGCTGTATCAGTAGAGACTGTCTTCGATGGGAATGTGGTCGCTATTGAACGAGGAGAGATGGTCGTCGGGGTAAATGTTGTTGTTGCCTTGAAAAATCTACAGAAGAAAGCAGATGTTGGGGACAGCGCAAGTGCGACGCATGTTCCCTCTGTGGATCTTAAGAACCGTGCTACATGGATTCAGGCAAAGGTGTTTCTAAACAACCCCGAGGGGGAGGTGGTAGCTGAGGGCTTAGCCACAGTTGTCGATCCAAGAGATGCGGTTGCTAATCAAGAATTGGGCTGGGATGATATTGGAGTTGCAATTTTAGAGGTTGTTGACACAGAAGAAAACAGTCTGACTATTGGAAGCATTGTGCGGTGGAAATTGAGGCATTTAGTGTTTGAGAATGTGAAGGATTCACAATCAAACACCACTACAACTGATGACAGAACATCTCTTCATGGGAAAAGAAAGTACACCTTCCTACAGCGCAGCCAAAGGGATCTAAGCAACGAACCGAAAAGGCAGAAAATGGCGATGGAGGTTCGAATGGTCTCGACAGTTGCTTGTTGCAAGAGGAGGTGCTGTCAACATGCTGATTGGGATGCTATTGAAGAGGAGAGAGCAAGATACAAGACATTGTCCTGGAAGGCAGCTCGCAATTTTGTGTATGAGGCATTACGGTCATTTGTTGATGCTTCAGAACATCAGGTGGGGGGCATGGTCTTCCAGAGGGGTTTGGTCTGCATGAAGGCATGGAGAATCATTTATGGAGTCCCTCGAACCACATTCTACAGAATCAAAACTGAGTTCGAGGAACAAAGGGTTCAACAGGCAGTCCATGGGAACGACGGTACGCACAAAACCAGGGGTCATGTTGTATATGGAGAGGCAATCTTCAAGAGGTTTGTCGAGACATGTAGCGAGCAGCAACCACATAAAACCCGCCTCTTGGAAGATGGAACACGAGACACCCAACGAGTTCTCCCTTCCATGTATACCAAGGGGGCCATATTGGAAGATGTGAATCGGGAACTCCAGAGTAATGGCTACAGGAAGCTGAGCCAATCTAGATTTAGTAGATTGTGGAGCAACAGGTTCAGGGATGTGAGTATAGGAAAGTACTCCAGCTTTTCAAAGTGTGACGAGTGCACTGCTATCAAAATGGCTTTGTCGAAGAATTCTTGCAGCGCTCAAGAGCGAGAGACGTTGGTTAGAAGGCGGCTCGACCACAACATCGAGTAGAGAAGCTGCAGGACTGCATATTATCATAACAGGATTCTCTCCATGGAGAGACCTGACTCTTACCTCTGCATCATCCATGACAAAATGGACCAGAAAAAGACGTGCTTACCTCGACTCAATCCTGCCCTCAAGGCAATCTCTTCATCCATGCAGCTGCCTGTGTCTCTGTTTGGCATAATCGCTCATGGGCATGGTGCCCAGAACTATGGGAACTTCTTTGTACCTCTATGGGGTGGCGGGGGTGCAAACATGATGATTGCGTCCCTAGCAAAACACTTAAGGTCTCTGCAAAGTGCGCAGACTGAGCTGAACGGCCAACCCTTGCATAAGGCCCTTGTCGATCGAACCCCATACAGGGTTCAGCTGGAGGAGGAGCAAAGGCTTGCAGTATCGCGTGGGGCCCCATGCCATCCCAGTGAATATGTTGGCCGTCAGATTGTAGGGTTATCACGTGAGGCCTCATGCCATTCCGACGAGGCTGGTCGCCCGGTGAATGCACAGCCTCATCCAAACGAAGTAGAATCTCAAGGAAGTTCTTGCGGCCGATGTGGCCTTCCACCCCATCTTCTGCTCCAAACAGACAATGCTGGCAGTGAGAACAAAAACATGTACGTCTTCGCGTACTTGGCGATGCTTGTTGCCAAAGGCATATTTGAAACGGTTACACTTGGCTTTCTCATGGTTGGGCACACTCATGAAGACGTCGATGCCATGTTCAGTCACCTGGCAGAGTTCCTCCGGCGATCCAATGTCCTCACCCTCCCACAACTCTACGATGAATTCCAAAATTGCATCAAAGGCACTGTTGAAGCTGCACTTGTGACAGAGGTTCCAGACTTTAAGGGGTTTGTAAGAGGCTACATCAGGGACGGATCCGAAACGCTGATTGGCCACTCCAAGCCTCTTCAGTTTCATTTCAGCATGCGTGACGGTGCTCCAGTGATGAGGTACAAGATGAGAGAATGGGACACAGTGTGGCTGCCAGTGGACGGCATTGAACTCTTCAAGAGAGATCCCATAACTGGGGAACCTATGATTCCTCAGGGTTGGGAGAAGATTATATCTGCTATCCAAAATGGGCCGGTTGTATATGAAGAATTGGAAGAGTCCTTTTGGCCAGAACCCAGAGCACCAGATAGTAGCGGAACAATGTCCTCTGGAAATGCAGTGACAGATAACGATGTTGAGGATCACTATTGTGGGCCGAGGAACAAGAAGCCGGATTCAGCATTCAATCCAGTACAAGTCTGCAAAGGAATGGTCGTGCTTGTCAGACCCAGTAATAAAAAACAAATGATATGGGTGGGGCGCTGCATCACTGATGCAGAGGAGGACGCGGAAACTAACTCCTTCAATGTAACTGTGGAGTGGTTCAAGCCAAGTTCCGGATATACGAAGGATTGCCTAGAAAAGAGATGGGTGCTGAATCCAAGGGATCCCAGCATGAGCATATCGGTGGATAATGTTGTGCATGGTTGGATGCGGAAGCAGAGTGCCACCATCACCTTGCCAGACCATGCAAGAGATGCAGCAAGAGCATTCATAACCCGGGTTCAAGGTGAGATTTAATATTCCTTTACTAAGTTTCTAATGTATTTTATTTCAAGGTGAACAATCCGAATCTGAATCAGAGGAGGCGTGATGGCATGTGGCCCTTTGCACTAGTATATCTTAATACTGGTCTGAGAAATAGAATGGCATGTGCCCTTAGGCCTTTTACTAAATCACCTTTGAAAGAAATGCAAGCCTCTATGTCGTAAAAAAAAGGTACTAGAGAAATTCCTTAATAATATGAATGTTATTTAGTTTCATGAAAATACACTAAGGGTCAAATGAGTTAAATGACTTCTCCAGACTAGCAATGCCTCTTGCTACACCTTCACAATTAGATTCGTTAGAAAAAGATAACATTGAATAATATCTAAATGTTCTCACCATTAAGTTATATGTCTGGCTAATAGGAATGACGTTCATCTTGGAAAGCTCACCACACGCTCAATGAACAAACAAATAGTGTGTGCGCGCATGCCATCGCTCTTCTTTAGCTTCAGATTCGGCTTGTTCACCTTGACAATGAGATTTATTATACAACCAGATGGACTCAGTCTGGACACAAAGTCACCGCGCTAGTCACCATGCCCCAGATATGTCTAGCCCCTGGACAAAAAACATATAATTTCACGTCATTTTCAAATACTTGAAAATTTGTACCTAGTCCCATTTTACTGAATAAATCCCACTTTAACGAAATAGAGCTTTTTTATGCACAACCATGAAAGTCCTCGACCATCAACTTTCATTTAAAGCCATCCCTTTGAGCACTCGGGAATTGCTTCCCCAACCTTGATAGCATTGTGTTATGGCAAGCTTCAAGGCCACGCTTCTACTGTGCCACTTTGATTTTGCGCGTTCTATGAACCATTTACACTTGGCTTTTTAGGTACTAAACTACCTAGAATTATATTTGGGAACCTTGAAGGGACTCTGTCCCTTAGCTTGCTAAAGCTTCTCCTTTTGCAAGTTCTCTAATTGCCATATAGTATAATACGGACAATTCCATGCTTTAAACTCTTCATGGCATCATGGTTGCTAGTAATAACATGCTTGAGCACCCACTTGATTTTCCACTCCCAAATGGCATAACCACCCTTGGTTATGCAATTCAATTTCTATGATTTGGTTCTATCCCCTTATTATCTACTTTTGGCCTTACACCTTTCCTTTGGTTATTCCCCTCTAGACATTGCACTTTCTACTATGCCATAGCAAGTATTCTTAGGGATGAACTTACCCAATAGCTTAGGGAGTGGTTCTTCAATTCGGGTATGCTCAACTTATAATCCCACACACCGAGATTAACATTGCTACTTATGGGCTTTTATATGCCCATCACTAGCCTTGCCAAAATTCCATTTTGGCTTTATCCAATTTGGGTAGACAGTCTTCTTTTGTCTCCGCAACCTTGGACATTTGGATAGCACCTTCTATCCATCATTTGCTAGGGACTTAATCCCTTGGGCCTTATCTATTGCTCTCGTGACATTAAACACCACTTCTTGGTGTTCTAGAGTGTTTGGGTGTCTTAATGACGGCCTCCTTGACAATAAGCATTTCCTTTTACGACATTGACTCACTATATTGCAACATAAGCAATTTATCCCTCGTAAGGGTATATCTAACTTCCTTATGCCATTAAGAAGCCTTGGGTAATTACCTTCTACCCGTTTAACCAATTATCTTGCACCTTTTGCTTAGCTGCCTCATAGTTGTCAAGTCTTACAACTCATTGCTTGGTGCTTTCACACCTTCATCATTATCTGGGTCACCACACTCCAATCGCATGCTTTCCAACTTAGGCTATGCTATTCCCATTTTCATTAGGATTCCTTTGGGAAGGGGTTCTCATGAACCCACCAACTTCATCTTAAGGCATCAAGCCTTAGCACATTCGGTGTTTCCACACTATTGGCCCCACAAGTCTACCTTTATGACACTTCTTACTTATGTCTAGATCCTTGCCAAGACCAATACAGTCATTTTTCATACCAACTATTTGTTAGCACTACACTATAGAGTTTATACACAAGTTTGTGTTAAAGTTGTTTTCTTCTGGAAACACCTTTCCCACAACTTTAGTATGGCACCTTCTGCCATCAATGAGATGCCCATTGTTCTCATGCTTGGATCTTATAATCCTCCCTATTCTTTGTGAGGCACAACACACTTTAGTCCAAATGCTTTTAGCAACCCTTTAGGACCATTCCTTGACTCGAGTCATCTAGCATTTTCAGACTTTATAATCCAATGACCCATAAGGTTCTATTTGAGGTATCAGCTTGTTGGAATACAACTTCTTGTATTCGTGCCCTACTCACAAGGACCATTTTTGTAAGTGTTACTCCAACACTTGATTTTGTTATCTGGGGGCAACCTTTGCCCCTTAAGACTACTTGTCTATGTGATGAGAATACTAACTCATCCTCTAAGTACACCCCTAACTCCTTAGGTTGTTCTAACATTTATTAAAGATAGCCTCGATGTCGTGAATATGACTTTGGGTATCGAAAGATACTTGTTGGCCAGTCCTTACAGACACTCTTTCCTTACTACCATGACAGCAGAAGGTCGGTACAGTTGGTTCCCTTTATTGTTTCCACTTGAGTTAGTTGAGAAATTGGTCAATGACCATGTACTTAAATCGGATAAACATAAGGTAGGAACCCTATATGTTTCTTGCTGAGCATACTCGGCTTGGTTTGAGAAACTTCTGCCATTGGCTTGCACCGGTATGCCAAAATTGTGCTAGACTCCGTCTGACACCATTTTGTGTGCAGGTGCTAGATACGGGGAGCTGGTGCTCGTGGGATTGTACTAGACCCTCATTCATAGCGCAATGGGCTTTGAGTTAAGCTCCAAATTTAGGTGCACTACATTTGGTATCAGAGAAATTGTCTTAGCGATTCCTATCCAACTTTTGTCAGATTTTCTGACTCAAGTTGCATACGCAAAGACTTTTCTAGTAGATCCAAAGCAACCTGTGTAGGATTAGTTGGATAGCACCATTCGGTAAGAATGTTGTATGCATGTTCAGTTACTGATAGAGGCATGCATGTAGCTAGCAAGATGGTGAAGAGGAACCATGCTAATGACGCTAAAACCTCTAGACAGGCAAATCGAGAGGAGGAAACTCCTGCTAAAGATGCTACAGAAGACGCTGAGGCTGAGTCGGAAGAGGAAGAGCCAGATGCTGCGGCACTGCAGCATACAGCTCAGGAAGTCAAGATCGAGAATTTGAGAAGGGAGATTCGCAAATTGAAGAAGGAGAACAAGAAGATAAAGAAAGAAGCTGAGGCAGCTAAACCAGTTAAGCCTAAGAAACCAGACTCCTCTTCGAGTTCTGAGGATGATGAAGTTCTACAGCCGCCCCCAGTTGCATGAGTTTCAAAGTTCAAGCCTCCGAAACCACCCAACTTTAGAGGCATGCGGGACTATCAAGTTTTAGAGGATTGGGTCTATGATATGGAAAATTATTTCATAGCGGCAGACGTAGATGATCATACGAAAGTTGCATGTGCGCAATCCTTTCTCACCGATCATGCCAAAACTTGGTGGTGCCAGGTGTGTGCTGAAAAAGGGCAGACTAAAAGTTGGACCAAGATGCGGTCTCGTATCCGTAAGGAATACTTGCCGGATGATCTTGGTCTGAGACTTCGCATGGAGTTGCGGCGGTTAAAGCAGCAAGGGGATCTCATGCATTACATTAATGCGTTTGCTTAGAAGCGCATTATGATTGCAAATATGAGTGACAAAGATGCTCGAAGTTATTTCCTGGAGGGTTTAAATTCACTTTCTCGTAATGAGATTTTGAAGTTTAAGCCAAAGATGTACCTGGGATGTAAGGAGGCAATGCAGCAAGTTGCCTTTAGTCACTCGCTCATGGAACAATATCAGCAATCGTATGCTAGTAACTTGGATAAGAATAAAAATTCTGGGAATAAACAAGGTGATCGGAAACAGAGGGTGGAAGGTAGGTTCCGCTCTAGAGGCTCACAAGCAACAGTTAACAAAGGTGGTGGTGGTTGGAGACCACCAGCAGCTTCTTCTGGTCCTAGGCCCTCTGTTCCTCCTCTTGGTGGGTACAAGTAGCAGCAACCTGCAAAACCTACTCCTAGCGGAACGGGTAGTGTGGGTCATTACTTCCATTGTGGAGAGTCAGGACATAGGTCCTCGGAATGTCCCAACAAGCATAAGACAAGGTCTCGGGTTAATATCATGAGGGAAGACAGTGGTGGTGAAGCTGAAGGGGTTGACAAGTTGGTCAATGCAGACTATGAGGAAGAAGAGGTGAGTAACTTTTGTTACTTTCCTCAAGCTTTTCTTGCAATCAATGCAAACACTGATCCGTTGATGTATCTGGTAGGCTTTGTTCGTGGACACTGAATCTGAGTGATGATTGACACGAGAGCTACGCATAGCATGATATCCAAAGACTTAGTTAAGTTGTTAGGATTGAACGCTAAGCAAATGTCGCCTATGCACTTCCGGTTTGCAGAAGGTGGGCATGTAGCCAAAAAGTTTGTGAGTGATGTTTCAATAAAGATATCCAAGTGGAAAGAAAGAGTGGACTTGGTAGTGTTGAAGATACCAGATTTTCAGATGGTGTTTAATATGGATTTCTTCAACAAGTATATAAAAGGGATTTATGGTGCTGGACAAAGTTGTATCACATTGAAGTCAGAAGGACGTCCTGATGTATCCTTTCAGTTGCAAAAGTGTTCCTCAAAGGATTGGGATGCAAAGTTCCTGACTGCGAGGGCTACTCAAAAAGCAGCTAAAAGGGGATGTCAGACCTTTTGGGTTCAAGTGATGGAAGCTGAGGGTGTTGGTGACTTAGTTCGAATTGGCGATAGGTGATCTTGTACCAAAGAGGATATTGGAGTTCTTGGTGAGGAATCAGGATATCTTTCCAAAGGATTTGCCACCAGGGCTACCTCCTAGCCATGAGGTTGATCATCGGATTGAGATTATTCCGGGTTCTAAACCACTTACGAAAGCTCTATATTGGTTGAACATCAAGGAGATGGCTGAACTCAAGAAGCAACTCACGGAGCTTCTTGACAAAGGTCATATTTGACTAAGCAAGTCACCTTATGGAGCGCCGGTCCTTTTTGTTATGAAAAAGGATGGAACCATGAGGATGTATATTGTAGCGCACCTGAATTTAGAGCCGAACTCCAAGCCTGTTGCGCTACGAAACGAGGGTCCGGTACAATCCCACGAGCACCAGCCCCCCCCCCCCCCTTAAGGGACACACGCTTTGGGATTTCACCCTAAGCCTCCCTTAGTACCAGGAGTTAGTCTCTGGGACAAGTTCGAAACTTACTAAATATGGAATGGCTTTAGATTGCAAATTTGGACACGGGACAAACACCATTGTGTACAGGCCGATCTCTACATTCTTTAGATATGCCAAATGAGCGAATCTAGACACTTTCCATAAATAGCATATGGGACCGAAATGAGACCAACACTAAGGGCATGATAGCGAGGGTGTTTGGCAGACACGGTAAGCTATCATCAATCGAATATTGAGGGACTAGTCTCAATATCACGGGGGTTCCCAACACTAGCAAGTGCAAGTCAACGAATGAGTTTCTCTAACCAGGTCAAGTATGCTTGACAAATAGCATGTAGGAATTCCGTCCTTATGCTCATCTGGTCAAGTGCACATGCGATGACCAGTTTCTCAACTAGCTTGAGTGGAGACCATAAAAGGGACCAGCAGTACCGACCTCCTGCCGTCGTGGCAGTAAGGAAAGAGTGCCCGTAAGGACTGGCCAACAAGTATCTTTCGATACCCGAAGTCACATTCGCGACACTCTCCCCCCCTTGGGGAATATCGACGTCCTCGTCGATGCATACCCGAGTCTAGCAAACCGTCAAGGAAACAACTTCGAAAGTTAACAGAAAGCACACTATGTGGGAAATACATCGACTTAAATGAGTTATGGAATGACCTCTCCTCTACGTCCAAAGACATTAAGACCCAGACACCCTCCGGCTGTCGCCGACAAGGAAATGACCAACGGAGTTAGCCACCCTTGCTGCTCTGAGTACCACTCAGCTTACAAAGGAATGATACATCCCTGCCCGCAAGGATATAGGGAGAAGGCCAGAGGCCCAACTGCCCCTGAGCAAGAAATCAACCCCGTCGGGAAGATTTAGATAACTATTATAAACTGGCAGATTAAGTTGTTTACACGACCACGCCCCTTTTCGAAAAGGAGTCATCGAGAGAGAGGCGGGGACTTGTGATCAATCTATAATAGTTATCCCCATGGTTATGGATTGGACCCATGCACCGAAGTGCCGAAGTCAGCCTGCCAAAACTGACCCAAGTACAAATGATCGAGAGAAACGACACTTTGAGTGATAGAAATATTTTACTTTATTAATTTGCAAGATTTATTACAAGATTTACAAAAGCTAGGCTTTATTACTAGTCTCATACTTCGTGACAAGCTCACGAGCATGGGTAAGATTACTAAGAGGTTCCCAAGTTGATTCACAAGTCGGGTAACCTTTCCACTTAACTAGATATTCCTTTGCACGACCACCACGTTTCCGGCGACAAGCCAGAATGCTTTCAACTTTGTATTTAGGTTCACCGTCCACAACATTTGGTGGCGGACGAATCTCCCCTTGACGTGCATCATCCATAGTGTAAGGAGCCAATAAATTGGCATGAAATACATTATGAACATTGGACATCTCCGTAGGCAGATCCAACCAATAGGATACATCACCAAGACGTTTTAACACCCAATACGGTCCAACATATCTCGGCAAGAGCTTCCGAGACAAAGAACCCTTAATATTCAAGTTTCGGGAAGATAGCCACACCTAATCTCCCACTTGATAGGATACATCCCGACGATGCTGATCCTTATCACGTCGATACCTATCCTGAGCTTTGCCCATCGCCTCAGTAGCTCTAGACCAACCTTGGCGTAGCTGCTCCGCATAAGTGTCAACGGCTGGGACCAACACTTCGGTCATTGGTTTTGGGACAACGATCTATTGAGGTACCCCACGAGCATTTCCTTGCAGCATCTCCCATGGAGAACAGCCTATAGCGCTGTGAAATGTGTTGTTATAACATATTTCTGCTGTATCCAAATGCTCAACCCAGTCGCATTGGTCCGCCGCGACATAGTACCGCATATAATCCTCAACTTGAGCATTCACGCGTTCGGTCTGCCCATCAGTCTGAGGATGATAAGCCGTACTAAACTTCAACTTGGTACCGAACAACTGGAATAGTGTGCCCCAAAGCTTCCCCATAAACCTCGAATCCCTATCCTAGATCATCTCTTTAGGAAGACCACGAACCCGCACTACTTCATGGAAAAAGAGCTTTGCTGCTTGTTTCGCATTCACTGTTCCCACAGTTGGAATGAAGTGTGCAATCTTCAACAACCGATCCACAACCACCATCAAAGTATCATAACCCTTAGATTTCGGCAAGCAAGTGACGAAATCAAGTGTCACACTCTGAAATGGCCATACCGGTGTTGGAATGCACTGCAACTTTCCAGCCTGCTTCTCAGTTCTACGCTTACATTGCTGGCATATAGGGCAGGAACGGACATAATCCGCTACATCACCTTCCATACCAGCCCAGAAAAATCCCTTTTTCAACGAAGCAAGAGTCTTTTGCTGTCCACCATGTCCCGCTGCTGGAACATCATGATGTTCCCGCAGAAATAACTGCTGCAGATCCTTAGAGGGAAGATACAATCTTTCTTGCTTATAGAATATAAGCCCATCGTGAACTGAGAAGTGAAGCTTCACATTAGTGTGACTAGCAACTTTTGCTGCTTCGCTACCAAGGCTCTGCTTCAACAACCCCGCACGGCATAAGATTGCCTTTGCCAATGGATCATTTCCATATGAAGTCTGAACGTCCTCCAACCAGTCCAACCAGTTTTTAACTGTGATCTTATTGAGTGTCCGATAGTCAATACACATCCTCAAGGTTCCATCTTTTTTCATAACGAAGAGGACCAGCGCTCCATAAGGTGACTTTCTTGGTCGGATATGACCTTTGTCAAGAAGCTCCGTGAGTTGCTTCTTGAGTTCAGCCATCTCCTTGATGTTCAACTGATATGGAGCTTTTGTAGGTGGTTTAGAACCCGGAATAACTTCAATCCGATGATCAACCTCACGGCTAGGAGGTAGCCCTGGTGGCAAATCCTTCGGAAAGATATCCTGATTCTTCACCAACAACTCCAATATCTTCATTGGTACAGGATCAATCCCGTCGCCAATTCGAACTGAGTCACCAACACCCTCAGCTTCCATCACTTGAACCCAAAAGGTCCGACATCCTGTCTTAGCTACTTTTTGAGCGGCCCTCGCAGTCAGGAACTTTACATCCCAATCCTTTGAGGAACGCTTTTGCAACTGAAAGGATACATCAGGACGTCCTTCTGACTTCAACGTGATATGACTTTGTCCAGCACCATAAATCCCTTTTATATACTTGTTGAAAAAGTCCATACCAAACACCATCTGAAAATCTGGTATCTTCAACACTACCAAGTCCACTCTTTCTTTCCACTTGGATATCTTTATTGGAACATCACTCACAAACTTTCTGGCTACTTGCCCACCTTCTGCAAACCGGAAGTGCATAGGCGACATTTGCTCAGCATTCAATCCTAACAACTTAACTAAGTCTTCGGATATCATGTTGTGCGTAGCTCCCGTGTCAATCATCACTCGGATTCGGTGTCCACGGACAAAGCCTACCAGATATATCAACGGATCAGTGTTTGCATTGACTGCAAGAAAAGCTTGAGGAAAGCAACGAAAGTTACTCACCTCTTCTTCCTCATATTCTGCATTGACCAACTCGTCAACCCCTTCAACTTCACCACCACTGTCTTCCCTCATGACATTAACCCGAGACCTTGTCTTATGCTTGTTGGGACATTCCGAGGACCTATGTCCCGACTCTCCACAATAGAAGCAATGACCCACACTACCCGTTCTGCTAGGAGCAGGTTTTGCAGGTTGCTGCTGCTTGTACCCACCAGGAGGAGGAGCAGAGGGCCTAGGACCAGAAGAAGGTTCTGGTGGTCTCCAACCACCACCACCTTTATTCACCGTAGTTTGTGAGCCCCCAGGGCGATACCTACTTTCCACTGCCCAGGTTTTCACACCCGAAACAAGTCCCACGGGTTGAACTCTCCGTTGATCCCACGTATTTGCGAATTCAGC
>NW_003314352.1:258853-259992 GCF_000143415.4 Selaginella moellendorffii
AAGTGAGATACTTTGTGGGAGGTCTTCCCCTCCCTTTGAAGATTCACGTGAAGTGCCAAAGCCCAGCGGACTTGAATACCGCAATAGCTTTTGCTGGGAATTGGGAACAAGCCCATCTTGGAGTGAATCGTCAAATGATGAGCTCGGGGAGTTCATCGGCCAATCCTATGGCCAACATGGCTACGACGAATCCAGCCATGTATTCAACAAGTGGACTCCACGGAGGAGTTGCACCTGCGGGAATGGGAACTATGGACTATACAAAGATGGCATACTCAACGGTACCTGGTCAAGTTCCTTCTCCCATGATGCAGCAGCAAATGCCTTATGGCATTTATCAACAATCACCGGTTCCGGATGTGAAAGCTGAAGTACAAGCCGAAGTGAAGAAAGCACAAGAAAGTTTGGTGGAAACCCTTACTCAGAAGATGTCGGACCTCCAGCTCAATTGGATTAAGGGAGTCCAAAGCCCCGGACGACAGCAGAAGACCAGGGACAACATTTGGTGTGTTCGTTGCCGAAGTTACGGGCATTATCCCAACGAATGCCCGCAAGATGCTATACCTCGTTGCAAGCATTGCAAGCGAGCGAATCATAGATCAGAAGATTGCCACTATAAGCCGGGGAATCAGGTTCAAGCAGCTTACATCCATGCTACACCAGGAGGAATGCCTCAGCAGCAACAACTCCACATGCTTCCTCAACCGTACTCTCCACCGGTTACTTATGCTCCAGTTTATACGGGTGAGATGGTCCCAGTTTATGCTGCGGGGGTTACAGGAGGAGGAAGGGGTCGAGCACCACCAAGGAGAGGTCCTGTGACATGCTACAACTGTGGAGAAGTGGGCCATATTTCTCCAAATTGCCCGCATCCGCGAAAGCAAATTGGTTATCAACCAATTTGTGGCATTTGCCAAACTCAGGGGCTTCACGAGCAAGCAAACTGCCCTCACAAGCTTCAGAAAACCAGGGCCAAGAACGTGGTTGACTCTCAGGCTGTTTTCGTTCAGCCGATCAGCTGGAATGAGCACTACACAGCAAATGCCCAAGCTTATGCAATTGATCCCACTGGGCAAATGCTGCAGCCAAGCGTGTTCAACGCACAACAAACAGCTGAGGGAAGATATGCAGCAGATGTC